>NC_139002.1:71192779-71377779 GCF_964374135.1 Grampus griseus
GAAAAATTAAAATTAAAAGTCGTTTAAAATTTATTTAAGTCTTTTTTTTCATCAGCTCATAAAAGTTAGTACCACAACCTGCTAGTTAATTTGGCCCATGTAAAATATACATAATTACAATCAGTGGTGCTAGAAATAAGACTGGGCATTGGGAAGTCCCTAAAGACTCCACATCTGGACAAGGGAGGCACCTTGCAGAGCACTTCACTAAATGGATTTGCCTCACCTCTATTACAATATTCCCGTACCTAGGACTTTTACAATATAAAAGTCTTAAACGGGTCACTCTCTTAATGGCTGTCCCCTGAAAGTGGATCACTGTTATGTGGTGATGGCTAAGTTTTTCTAATGAAAAAACCCAGAAACAAGCACAGCAGTGGAAAGAGAGACAGAGAAAATTAGAAATGGGGGTGTGGGAGAGAGAAAAAGAAAGAAAGAAGGTGGAAGGGGAGAAACAAAGAGGGAAGTAGAGAGAAAGGGAAAGAGAACAAGCAAGGACGGCTAAATTAATTTTTGTGAATTTCTCTGCATGTTTTTTATTTCTTCATATTTATGAAATGAAGGGCAATAGTGTTAAAACACAATGTTTACCAAGCCAAATAAAACTAACATTAACAAATGGCATTATCTAGAAATGTGTCCTAGCAAATTGAAAATAAGACTTCTATCTAACCATTCTCCTTTACTGGATCACATACTGCTTTAACAAAGTTAATAGGACTTAACAATGAAATTACAAGAAGCCTGGGCATGAACAGTGTGTTTGGAACGATGGGGAGGGGTGGCAGTAACACCGGAGTGGAATTCTGATAGAGATATACTTTTCCACATCAATCCTGGAAAGGATTAAAGAACTTAACAATAATTCCAAGCAGCATCAGTCAAGGAACTCAGCCAACAACCCAGAAAGATTTTAAATTCAGTTGAAAAGAAAAGCTCTTAAGAGTCAATTCCCTGGTCAGTTCTAATTTTTTTAATGGACATTGTTTGAGAAGAAAGACAAAATACAATGCTAGTCATAAAATAAAGCTGCATTTGATCTTTCTGCCCACAGGTAACCTGGTTAAACTGCTGTGTCTCATACTGCAGCCTCCTCACACATCAGATGGGCTGTGATGTCTCCACTTCACAAGCTCAGTCCATCATTTAGCATTGGCCTTTTTTGATATAGCCTTCTTTTAAATGTCACAAAATAGGACAGCAAAAAGTCAACAGAAATAAATAGGGTAAGCTGAAGAAACTAACAGTCTATCAGAAGGTCCCCTGATAAAAGTTACTTTGTGGTGACTGCCTGAGAAAGGAACCCCTGTCCCAGTATACTAGCAGCTAATTTGAGTTCTGAATCCAACAGCAGTTTTAAAAGCTTTCCACTCTAAAGGGCCCCAGTGCATCATAAAGATAAAGGATTTCAGTACAAAACCACCACAAAGACCTCTATTATCTTATCAGTCTTTGGTTACAACAGCTGAACCAATATGACTAAATTCTGAATGACTTTTTTCAAAAGAGCAAAATACTGGAATTTCTTTGTTTTCTCATCAGTCAGCTATTGTCATTGCTCCCATATGCTACTATCTACTCCTTAGTAAATAAAAAGTTTAATAAATGCAGCAACTGTGCTCTTAGGAATCACTTAGGGACCACTACACAGGAAGTATGGCTCAGGATTGAGGTACAGGCTGGGTTTGTTTTCACCCAATGTATGATAATTTCCTTCTTAAAATGTAAACAGCTCTCACTTAAAATGTCATTAAAATCTTACCGTGTATGAACAAGAGAAGGATACCTGGGAACTCCCTAAATTAAGTTCAATTCTCCTGTCTATTCCAGGCACACTCACCTCTCCTTCAGCTTCCCCTCTTTCTAGCTGCAAAAGGAAGTCTATTCCTGGATCAACTGAGGTCTATTCATGTTGCAGATCCCAAAAGAGCAAGAACAATCCATGGAATTCTGCCATCTAGGCTCCTAACCTCACAGCTGGGCCTTTAGCCCATTGTGCTTTATTAGCTCATCCTTTTGGGGTCCGGAAATGAAGGTATCCTGAAATATCTCTCCTTCAGTAATAAGACAGACTACCGTCACATTACTGCTCTCTATGGATAATACTTGGTCAATGGCTACATCTCTACAATTCACATACAAAAAGAGTAATTTATAATCTTTCAGAAACATGAAATTCTTTGGTCCTTTGGGGGAAAAAAATTATTTTTTTCAATATTGCCACCAAGTATAATAGGATTGGCTCTTTCTCCAGAAGTTCCATCAGAGCCAGAAGATAGGAAAGGAAGAATTAAGAAAAATAGACCTTACTTAACAAGGTATTGTCTTTTTTAAAATTTATTTATTTATTTTTGGCTGCATTGGGTCTTTGTTCCTGTGCACAGGCTTTCTCTAGTTGTGTCGAGCAGGGGCTACTCTTCGTTGCGGTCTGCAGGCTTCTCATTGCGGTGTCTTCTCTTGTTGTGGAGCATGGGCTCTAGGCACGAGGGCTTCAGTAGTTGCAGCACACAGGCTCAGTAGTTGTGGTGCACGGGCTTAGTTGCTCAGCGGCATGTGGGATCTTCCCGGACCAGGGCTCGAACCTGTGTCCCCTGCACTGGCAGACGAATTCTTAACCACTGCGCCACCAGGGAAGCCCCAAGGTATTGTCTTAAAAGACTTTATGTGGTATCTAATTTGATCATCATCCTAAATGTTGCTTTATTTTCATTTCACAGATGAAATACTAAAAGTAAAGAAACTTGACCAAGTCAGTGTATTTGATTGTATCTGAATTCAGGTCTTCTGATTCCTAATCCAAGGAAGTCTGGGGCCTAAGGGAAAACTAGCTATCTTCCCTTGCCTCAGACTTGAAATACATTGCAGGGAATTTCTAAAAGTTAGGAGCAATGCTCTAAGGGACCTAGAATTTTAATGCCACATAAGGCTTAGAAATATACAACTTCTTAGTAAGGGTTTGTTTACAAAATAAGAAGTTTAAAAGATAGGCTGGACAATTAGACAACCAAAAAGGTGAATAAGTTGATCTTTGATACCTTATAGATGTAAAAACAGATCTTGATATTAGGTGATACACCTGGAGTTACTCAGGAAATTAGCACCTAGCCTAGTAGTCAAGATCCTCTGTTATGTTTATTCCCCAAACCTCCTTCTCCTTAGTCTCCTCAATGAGAATATGGCCTCCTGGTTCTGAGCAAATACAAAGATTATGCAGACCATGACATTCCCAAAAATTCTAGATACAATATTTACAACACCCATGAAAGGCTGAAAAATATACTCAAATATTTCACACATCAAAGTGCACTGCTCTCATGGGGTGCAGTGTGCCTGCAGGCTGAGATAGTAAGGTGCTAGCCAAGAGGAAGTTAACTGGAGAAATCTAGGAAGTGTCCCCGGCAAGGTCTGAGGAACCTCTCAGATATAACTAAGGCTTAGGACAGTTGCCTGTACAAACACACCATATACCTTGCCCATTTCTAGGTTGTATTTGTGATTTGCCTAGTGTAAATCAGGGGAATCCCTGTCCTAGCCCAATATGCCTTATTGTACAATAATAACTGCTTAAACTTACACAGCAATTGCTTTATGCTAGAAAGAGCTATATATGTTAACTCATTTATTCCTCATAACAATCTTATGTAGTAGGTCATATTGCTTTCTGCATTTTAAAGATGAGGAAACTGAGGCATAAAACGGTCAAGGAATTGCCCAAGTCCTAAGCTTTTAAATCACATATCTA
This sequence comes from Grampus griseus, assembly GCF_964374135.1. Lineage (NCBI taxonomy): Eukaryota > Metazoa > Chordata > Mammalia > Artiodactyla > Delphinidae > Grampus > Grampus griseus. The sequence continues at coordinate 71,196,522 of NC_139002.1, forward strand.
AGATTCAAAATCAGGCAGTTTGGCCATAGTCTCTGTCCTCTTAACCACGATGATAAATGGAAAACGGGACTCCTAAATGATCCACCTTCTCAAAACTACTTCACCCAGTCAACAAAGTAGCTGAAATTCTCCTTATAATCTGTTTTTGGTTTGTTTTTTTTTTAATACTATGTTTCATGGGGTCCTTAGTAAAATGAAAACTTACCTAGGGAAGTATCTATGATACCCTTTGTTCTTTAAGATAGCTCAACCCACTAACACAAAATTGACCTTTCAGTCTAAGTCACAAATGTCCACCATTGTTTGTAGTCATCCTTCATTACTAACTGAATCTCTCACTCATACCCACTCTCTTTCTCTCCCTCTGATCTTATTTCCTCCAAATTCTAAACTCCTGGTGCTGAGACAACCCTCCTCTGACCCCCTCTGCCCCAGTCCCCCTCATCTGGATATCTATGTGTAACTCCACCGGAACTAGTATATGGACCTGGACTCTCAAATCATGGAATTCCGGATTTTTTCAAAGGCTGATTTGGTTGGTCCTCTGGTTTTTAGTGCCCTTTTTGGCTCCTCTAAGAATCCCCTATTCCAGGTCTGGCATAATGAAATGCATCCCTGACACAAATTACTTGATCAGCAATCTACATAGCCCAGTCCAGATAACCAGTTTGTTCTGTATTGTCTGTAGGTATCAGGACATCCGAGTGGGCTTGGATGTTGCCAGTGCTAATAAGACTTTGAAGGGAAGGTATGTTAAAATTTTTAAATTAAAACAAAACTGAACCAAGGGAGATTGTTTGTGTTTTTACATAACAATAGATAGTTCACAGTTTCTCAAATTACAGCACTGAGTATCTGATCAGATAACAGGCCAGTAATACAGATTCTACCCATCACAAACTCAGATTATGAGTCTGTAGAGGGAAAATGGAAATGGAAATTTCATATTGATTCTAAAATTGCTGTTTTTTGTTCTGTCATAGTTGAATACAGCTGGATAAATAGCATGTTCTTTTCATTCTCAATTTTGACTTTAACAATGATTTCTGGGTACAATAGGTGCTATCATCAATCATCATTTTATGAAGACACATTATGTTCAGAAAGCTTTTTAGAAGGTTATCTAATGTTATCCATGTAGAATTGACAATATTCAAGGCATAAATATTAAGGAATGCCAAAGAAAGCAAGACAATTAAAGCCTGGGTCCAGAAATGAGCCAGGGTCTCCCATCACAGGATGATTTTGAACATGCTGAAGTAGAACATGAACAAAATATTTTTTAAAAATTACTAAGCATTTAAAAAATTAAATTAAAAGTCAATGTATGTTTGGCCTATAAACAAAATTAGTTTAGTCACAAATAGGATGTCCTATTCTCATACTGGGACATTCTCTTACAAATGCATAGATAAGCGTGATTCAAGGTTTTAAAATTTATGATCACTCTATTCAATAATTACAGGTTACAAATGGAATTTAAAAAGAAGTGTATAAAAATCACTTTCTAATTTCCTATTAGAATGGTTTTAAAACTCCAACCTGCATGAGAGTCTTATGTACAAAGTAAAAAAAAAAATTAAAAAAAGATCACTTTCTAACATAACTTTTAAATGTTCACAGTTTTACAATTGTCAAATGAATAAAAATAAAGATTTTTAATTATTTTTTTTTAACTTGAAAGCAAAAGCTGGATATGTGATCCAGAGGCAGGAAGGGGAAAATATATTAATATTTGAGCCTCATAGGAAATAGGATGCCACAATCAACATGGTAATACTGAAAAATAACCTCAGGAGTGTTGGACACGACCTTTTGAAGAGGCAAACGTCTGAGAAGGCAACCAAAAGACAATTGCAATAGTTGCATTTAGAGGTGATACTTAAAAAGATCTTTTCTTGTAAAAGGTGATTATAACACCAGTGGTCCCAGAATAATTACAGTGGTAGCAGGCTCTGCAAACATATAGATCTCAAATGACATCCTCCCTCCTGGACTCTCTTGGCTCCCCTCCCAGGTTTAAAGGCTCTGCTGCAAATTAGATAAGAATCTTAGAGCTACTCATAATTCCAAAGAGAAAACTGGTGGGGAGGAAGAGCAAATGACAGACCACAATGGGTACTTCCTACTGTTAGCTCCATAAGGGCATGGTCTATGTCACATGCTTCTCTATGACAAAGCACAGGCAGTGCCTACCACTTATTTTGTGCTGAGTAAAGTTAAAATGAACCTAATAACCAACTCTAAATCAGTAGTTCCCAGAATAGTTGGAGATAGGCAGCCAGAGCCATTAACAAACCAGATGGAATTGCTCTGAACTTCAGCAGTATTTGATCCATGTCTGAGTTGCTTTCTGTTTGGTAACCATTGTAACTAACTGAATTTAATGGCTCTCCCCACTGCTGTGTAAGCAGCAGAAAATCAAATCCAATAAAAAGATAGAGATAAACAATAAAATTTGGACAACTAAAGAAATGTAGATTCAGATTCAATAAACATTTTTTTGAGCACATAGGACAGTCCAAATACTTTCTGTGTGCTAGGGTTAATACTTAGCATTTTTATCTGTTTCAACAAACTTGGGAAAATGAGGCTGAAGAAGGTTAAAAATATGTCCAAGATAACATACTTATAATTAATAGAGCCATGATTTTAAGCCGGATGGTCTGATCTTCAAACCCAGACTCCTTCCAGTAAACCACAAATGTTTCTTGGAAAAAAAAAAAAACTAGTTAAAGACAACGACTTCATACAGTCTTCATGAAGTCCTTCTGCATTTTTTAAAAGTTAAATACCTTATTGGTAAATATAATGGTATTACAAAGGTAAACTAATTTATATTTAGAACTATTACAATTTAATATTATTTAAGTTCTTGTGAATAGTATATGAAGTCTGATGGCTAAGGGGACTGAGTCTACATAAATAGGTTTGAAAATGTTCTACTCAGAAAATGTTGCACCTAGAAATTCAATTTGAATTGTAAGAAAAAAATTTCAAACAGTTCTATGAACACAAACCACAATTTAGAAGGCAGAATCAACTAAAGGGCTATATAAATTATATGGACTGCACAATTCTACAGGGAACATTTCAAAGGAATTTACATATATCATTGTATTAACGCTTTCTAATACCACCTTCTTCCAATAAAATTGAATTATATGCCAAGACAATATAATCAGAGAACAGGTTCTAACTCTTAATTGCCCAAAGAACTGCCAAAGAAGTTATAGTTGACTGGCCAACTCATTTGCCTATCCGTATGCCACCAAAGCTCTTTCAGGAGGATTTTTTTTTTTTTTTGCAGTACGCAGGCCTCTCACTGTTGTGGCCTCTCACTGTTGTGGCCTCTCCCATTGCGGAGCACAGGCTCCGGACGCGCAGGCTCAGCGGTCATGGATCACGGGCCCAGCCGCTCCGCGGCATGTGGGATCTTCCCGGACCGGGGCACGAACCCGTGTCCCCTGCATCGGCAGGCGGACTCTCAACCACTGCGCCACCAGGGAAGCCCCCAGGAGGATGTTTTTTAAAAGTATACTTTAGATGACAAAATCCATTCTTTGGCTGAATTTCAAAAGCTGAAAGAATGACCCTGACTGTGTCACTATAGACTGATCCAGATTAGTGTCTTTCAACATTTTAAAATCTATGCCCCTTACTCAGCTTTCTCACTGTACATTTTGTATACCTCCACTAGCCAAGAAGATTTTGTTCAGCTGATTCACTTTCTATACTTTAAGAAAATAATAGGTGTACTGAATAAGCTTTTACAAACTATAAGCAACTTCACTTGAGATTTCTGACCTAACTTGTCAAAACAATTTTAATTAAGTTAAATGGATATTTGCAGCTTTTCTTTTATACCTATAAGTTTAAAACAAAGTTGAAAAATTTTAAAGAATTCATTAACTTTATAAAAACAATGCATTCTTACCATCTTATTGACAAATCTATAGCATATCTCTTAATTTCTTTTAAAAAATCTTCGGCTTCCCTGGTGGCACAGTGGTTAAGAATCGCCTGCCAATGCAGGAGACATGGGTTCGAGCCCTGGTCCAGGAAGATCTCACATGCCACGTAACAACTAAGCCCGTGCACCACAACTACTGAGCCTGTGCTCTAGAGCCCGTGAGCCACAACTACTGAGCCCATGTGCCACAACTACTGAAGCCCACACGCCTAGAGCCTGTGCTCTGCAACAAGAGAAGCCACCGCAATGAGAAGCCCCCACACCACAACGAAGAGTAGCCCCCGCTCACTGCAACTAGAGAAAACCTGTGCGCAGCAACGAAGACGCAATGCAGCCAAAAATAAATAAATAAATAAATAAAATTTATTTAAAAAAAATCTTCATAGGTTCCTTTCTGTCTATATATTTAATGTGTTGTGATTCTAGCAGTATTCAATTACATGCACCAATGACATATTTTACTTTGTTATATTCCATGACAAAGACAATTTACCTAATCACCTTTTTGACAACAAGAACAGATAAACTCTTCTAAGTTACTCGATATGTCATTTGTTTTTAATTTGTTTACTATTAGTTATTTCCCCAGCCAGCACCTAGAACAGTTCCAGACACATAGTAGATCTTCAGTAAATACTTGTTGAAAGGAATTCTATTATGTGAATACATTCATATAATTCATCATCCAAATTAGGACATTTCTTAAATGACAGGAGGCACCATTAATTACATCAAGAACACATGTGTAAACCAGGACAATCCCAGGTAAGCCAGAACATATGTGTACCCTAGTCATAACATTCTCATTTAATGTCAGTTTTTGACTAAGTAATATTACATAAACAGAACTCTGTAGTTAATAAGTAAACTTTATAAAAATTCCATAATATGAATTTTATGTTGTTGGTAAAACTGAAATATGAATGACACAATTCTATACAATAATTAGGCTCAATTCATCAGTATTAAAAACATGTAGAAACTCATAATAAACAAATATAAATAACAGACCCCTTATCTAGAGTAAACCTAACAATGTAAACATGGTTTCATGGAGCCTGAACAAATGCTCCTTATTTATCAAGGTATTTTGAAGAGAAATTTTTAATTTAACATTCATAGAAATAATCCATTTTCCATGAAATGCAATTCCCAATTGCAATTCACAATTAAGGTCGTGCTCATTTTCTCATTTTAGAAGAGACAAACTTATAATTTTACTTAATAATTAACTAAACAACACAAAAATGCCCATGTAAAAAATGAGCATATTAAAATATCTAAATCTTACAGCAACATATCATTACAAATTTTAATTTTGATATTAAGTACAGCTGTGTCTTTCATATGATGAAAATATAAAGACATAAATCAATGAAAAAGTTATATTTGCTTCTGAAGCTTCTAAGACCACCTTGGGTTATATATAATGAAGTAATGAAAATTACTGTAAAGGAAGACTAATGAAAAGTCCTGTTTCGCATAAAAATAATAAAAACGTTCCCACTTTAAGTATAAAATTCAACCTTTTTTTTTTTTTTTTTTTTGCGGTATGCGTGCCTCTCACTGTTGTGGCCTCTCCCGTTGCAGAGCACAGGCTCCGGACGCACAGGCTCAGTGGCCATGCCTCACGGGCCTAGCCGCTCTGCGGCATGTGGGATCTTCCCGGACCGGGGCACGAACCCATGTCCCCTACATTGGCAGGCAGACTCTCAACCACTGCGCCACCAGGAAAGCTCTAATGACCTTTTAATAAACTCCATGGGAAGAGTATTTCCCTCAGTTCTACAAGGCAATATTAGAAAATCTACATGCCTAGAATTATTCCAGAGAGTTTATAATTTAGTCTCTAAAAAATTAACAGAAACATTGTTTACCCAATTCCTTACAAATATAGCAAAATAAATAATTCCCAAATTATGTTAATTCCCAAATTAAAAGGAAACAACCTATACATCCAGAACTGAGCTTCATTTGAGTCCTAAATTATATCTTAAAGCTTATACATAGGCAGTTCAAATCAGACATTACCAAGCATAGCTTTTAAAGTGGGGGAGGGGAATAGAAGGTTCTAAATGAAATACAATTCCTACTTTAATCCCATAAATAAATGTATTTAATAAAGTATAGTTAATTACTAAAGACTAACCTATAATTAAAAGACTGAAGAATCTAAACCAAGTGAAGATTAAAAGGCACTGTGAAATCAAGCAAACAACAAGATACAAGAAAATCTATTAAATGTGATTTGGGGAAAAGGGTTCTGTCATTCCCGGAACTTTTCAGGCACTGCTTTATAGGAATACCTGAGTTATGGTGTAACAGGGTTAGTTCACAGAAGCAAAAGATACATCAGATGCGATAGAAATAGTTTTTTCTTTAAAAAAAGGAAAAAAGTCTAAAACATTTAGACTTTTAGCATTAATTAAAAATTTTCAGGACTGCATAGATCCAAAAGCAAGTGATTAAAACATCACTACAATCCAATACAACTAAATAGAGATTTGGTGTGAATTTGGAACCAAATTCATTTTAACAATAACTTAACATTTGTATAAAAATTTAGTTTTCCAACATATTTATTTAAGCAAAAAGTGAATGAGCCAACTCAGAGCAGAAAAAACGTAGGAGAAAAGTGACTCAAGCATGTATCAGTCTTCTGTGTGGCAAGGAGATGAAGGAGACAAGCAAGACTCTCCCAAGAAGATTCACAGTTAGAGTTTTGGGCCAGTGTATTCTAGGTAATAAAATATACCTTAGATTCAGGCAAAACACTTTCAAGTTTTAATTATCATTGCAACAACCAAAGACAAGTGAGTTCCCAGATTATCAGTCATGGTTATAGTCAAATGTAAACACTTAAATCCATTTATGAGCTAAATATAAACATCTTAAGTAGCTGCTGTTTGGAATCACCTGTGTAACTGAGAGCACAGGTAATCAAGATTTGACTACATATACTCTTTTGTTCCTTCCATTTGTTCAAATAAACTGAATAATCAACACTTGGTAAGAGCCAAGAAGAGTTTCTCTGGCAACCCAAGAAATATAAGGCAGAGATCGTCAACAAGGGTGAGGTGATCTTATTACTAACATTCATTTCATTATCACTACAAAATAAAAACCACAGTAGAAATTCTACCAGGATAGTAACTCTACCAAGATAAAAATATACAGAAGTAATTATTCAGTAACAGGCTACTCATTTTAACTTTCTTTCTATTTGAGTTAGTGAAGTGATAAAAATCTACCATAATAATGGTCTTAGCCTAAAATCTTATGTCAAAATGTGTTTATAAGTTTATTAAATGTTTAGTTTGTAAAGGTGAGTAGACCTGAGTGACAACGTTGTTTCAGCTAATCTGTGCATGAAGATAAGGCAGATATAGTAGTAATCAAAACAACCCAAAAAGTATTAGAAAGGGTTTTCACCTACACTAGGTTTTTTGAAACTTAAAACCACCTTGTATGGTAGTTATTATTATCACCACCAATATTATTATTATCACCACCAGTATACAAATGAAGAAAAAGACACAGGGAGGACACAAGATTTACCTAAAATCACACAGGCAGAACTTAAACCCTAACTTCAAGCCTATTTCCCTTTTGACTTCAAAACACCTGTTCCTTCTAGACTGACATTCTGAGAACAAATTTTCTCATCTTGAAGTTTCACAGCTCTCATTAGCATCAAAGTAACAATGTGGTTATTTTTCCCAGTCTGAAGTCCCAGACTGACCCCATACACTGGAGAAGTAGAGACCTGGAAGAAGATACAGGGTGTGTGTGTGCGTGTGTGTGTGCGTGTGTGTGTGTGTGTGTGTGTGTGTGTGTGTGTGTGTGTGTGTGTGTGTGTGTGTGTGTGTGTGTGTGTGTGTATCTGGTATCTGTATGTAGATATAGCTCCAAATGTATTTCCCAATTTGATTATAAAACAAACTGTTGTTACAAAGCTCATTGCATATCTGAGCTTTTTAAAGGGAAAAAGGAAACATTATGAAAGAAAAAAAATCTTGCATTTTCCCCAATCAACCCACCTTATTTGTTCCCAATTATTTTCCATCACTGTTCTACTACCATTAATCTAAATCTGAGGTTGATTTTTTTAAATTTTAATTTATCTTATCTATTAAAAAATAAAGTGAAATGTCTTTTTAAGTTTATTCGTGTAGACAATCGTAAACTCAGAAAATCATTGTTGTAAAGAATCAAATAAATCATTCAACTCCCAAGATTTACAAATCAGAAAGCTGAAAGCCAGAAGGGGAAAGGAACTGTCTGTTGTCATACAGTTAATTAGATAGTGACAGAGTTAGGACTAGAACCTACAGGTCTTGCCTGATCCTCAGTTCAGAACCCCTTCCACTGTAACATGCCACCTCTTAAAAAATCAGGTGAAATAGAATATCTGCAGGTTCCACATCCTTGGATTCAACCAACCATAGACAGAAAAAATTCAGAAAAAAAAATTCCAGAAATTTCCAAAAGGCAAAATTTGAATTTGCCCCACTAGCATTTACATTGTATTTACAACTATTTACATTTATTAGGTATGTAAGTAATCTAGAGATGATTTAAAGTACATGGGAGGATATGCATAAGTTATATGCAAATATCACCTATTTTATGTAAGGGACTTGAGCATCTGTGGTTTGGAAGGTGGGGTGGTCCTGGAACCAATCCCCCATTGATACGGAGGGATGAGCATAATCCACTTTAAATCTCTTTCAGAAGACAGTTGATTTCGGTAATTATTTTCCTCAATCCAGTTAAGAAGCAACATGGATTTCTTTACTTATTTTAGCATATTTTTAATTCCTCAAGTCTATCATGTAATCTAACAATGAAATGCTAGTCAAATGACAGAAGCAATCAATAGGAAAATGCTTTAAGAAATACAACTTGTGCAGTGATACTAAGACTGTCACTCTGGAACCTCAACCTCAGTTGAGTTTTCACATGTGCTGGTTTAGGGAGATTGATCATAGTTTAAATGATGCTTTTTCAGAAATAGCAAATTAGGATGTTTTACAGGAAAAACAGTTACATATGAACTTTAAGACTTCAGTGCCCGCCATTGCTCAAATTTAACAAGTGGAATACTATGGGCCACAAGAACCTCTGCATTTCATTGGGCCATGTATTTGAAAATCTGAGCACCTGAGGGGTTCTGCAGAACCCTAATTTCTTTTAAATAAGAGAAAGAGCCATATAAAGAACACTAATCTAAGTTTCTTAGGAAACAAGGGGTCATAACAACAACAACAAAAAAGTGATTAAAAAAAAATCAGTGGCACTTTGGGAGTGTAAACCAACAGGAATGCTGAAAGTTACAAAGATTTAACAGACAAAACACTCAAGCTGAGGCCAGATAAATCACATAAGTTTGTAGCACTTAGTAAGGGTTTGTTGTTTGTTAGTATACAGAGAATGACAGAAATAGGAAAAAATTAAGATTCAAAAACAGTATGATGCTCATCTTATAATTTGCAGGGTGTTTAATAAGAGCTATAAAAATTTTATTATCTATGAAGTTGTATGGTGAAAAGTGACTGGAATTTAAATCAGGATATCTGGGTTCTAGTTTCAGTTTTGCCACTTGTACAGATAGCTCTCTGGGCCTCCATTTCCCCACTGTAAAATGAGAGTGGACTAGATAATCTATAAGGGCACTTCTAGTAATGGGCTATAATTCTAGAAATGTTCCTTGAGTGTAGACTTTCTGCAATTTTAATGTTTTATAAAAATCATTCAATCTTGCCTGTATCTGTTAAAATCATTAATATCTTGGTAGCATGAGAAAAAAAAATTTATGTTACCAAGAAGAATGAATGTAAACATATTGTATATATATTCATTAGGCTAACATTATATGTTAACATACAACCCAGGATTAACTTTTCAGATGTGATTTCTTTTTTAGTTAATTTTGAGAGTAAACTTCACTGAATTCAAAATATCATTTTCTTTTACCATATGTGACATTATAATTAATGTCAGTTTAGCCGGAAAACTCACTAATTTACAAAATATATTTTTATCTCTTTATGTTTACAAAAGAAAAAACCTCTACCGGAATAAAAGCAGAATACATAAGTTGAAGTTACATCATTCTGTAAATGAGGAAATACAACTTTTAATTTTTTGACTTATCACAGTTTATCTGTAAGTTCACTGAGTTTTGCTTGTATATTTTAATAATAATCAGACTGAGGAAGTAGTATGGTGAAGTGTTTAAGAGCAGGGGATCTGGAGCCAGATTTTAAATCTTCAGCTCTACCATTTCTTAGGGATATAACTTTGATCTTATTGATCTCTTATCAAATTGGAATAGTACAGGGTGTGTACAGACCAAGAGAGTTAATATAAGTTCATAAATGTGAAGCAGTTAGAAAAGTGCTTTCACATAGCAAACACTATTATTTGCCATTATGGTCAAATAATGTCTATATCAAAATCCATTTCAGAATCTATCTTAACAATAAAGAACAAAAGTTATATGATTTAAAAATATTATGATTTATTTTATTCTAAATGTTTAATAAAGTTCTAAAGTCACAGACAATTTCATTGACTATAAAATGTCACTTTATTCCAACCTCCTGAAAGTTGGAAATTCATGCATGGTAGAAAGGATCATGTCACTCTCCCACTGAAACTCTTCAATGACTCTCCTCTAATAAAGTCCAGCCTTTTAAAAATGGTTTACATACCCTTTCATGATCTTGTCCTTGCTTGCCCATCTAGCGTCATCTCTCATATTTGCTTTCCAACTTTAACATCTTCCCACCTCAACAACAAAAATGCACACACACGTACACACTTTTTCCCCTAAAAACATGAAATTTCCCAGAAAAGTAATTTCTCGTGTTTCTGGGTATCACCCATACTACTCACGTTGCCTGAAACATTCTTCCACCCATCTATTTACCATAGTATTACTTTAAAAATGAGAAACTAGAAATAAACCAATGCTTATTGATAGAGGAATGGATGAACAAGTTTATTAATAGCTAGGAATTGTATGCAGATAGCTCTTAAGATAATGTAAAGAATTGATTCATTCATTTAACAAATATTTATTGAGCACCTTCTATGTACTGTTCTAATTTCTGGAGATTAGTGACTGAAACAGACAGAAACATTATCCAAGAGTGAGATAAATAAATCTATATTAAGGAAAAAAAAGAAGTTGCATAACTTAGTTTTACTTTAAAAATCTTATTTTTAAAATAGGCTAGGAGGGAATATTATGTTATTCTTTTTATACTTCTATACTGATATCATACAGTAGTGTATATTGATAAGTGATGTTATACAATTCTTGGAACTATTAAGAATAAAATGTGTCTTGCTCAAGGTTAAGTAATTATGAGTTATTTATAGGTTACTTATAAGTTATTTCTTCCCATTATTAAAAAGAAAACATTTTCACTAATGGTTACTTAAAGTTAAAATAGAATTTGAGGTAAGAAGGTATTTAAAGAAATTGATTTCCTTCTAAACTAATGTTTTAAATAATTGTGGGTACACTCTATAACAATCAAAGATTAAACAAAAATAAACATCTAAATTTCTGGGAAGGGAATGCCTATTCCTTTCACTAGCTTACTTATACATCTATCTCTTGATTTCCATATATTCAACTCATACTTTCCAAAGAGCATTTTGGATATCATCAGGGTATGAATATAATATATTCATGCACCTAAATTATATGTAAAATACTAGGCTTACAAATCCACTGTGATCTTTTTTGCCTTTTCACTGTATTGACATTTACCCTATTAGTACAAAAACAGTGATGGGTAAAATTGCTGGTGCCCTAGCACAAATCAAGCCAGTGACTCTAAACTGTACTAGTTAGTGGTCACTGAAGTCTTTGCAACCAAGTATTGTTTTAAATGTCAGTTTCACTTTAAAACTCCTGATGAAAGTATACAAACAATAATGTTATTAAATCTCAATTTAAGAGTGTCCTTTATAAAATAATAGTGTAACCAAATAGGAAGTACATATAAAGAATTTCTGCTGCATGTTAAACCGGTTTTCTTGAAGAAAAGCACTTGTGTGATTCTTTGAGATCCAAACTAACTGCTTTTTCCATAGTGTACCATTTTTACTTGAAAGAGTTGACAGACAGGCAGAGAATAGTTATTCAAACTTGGATTTTTAAAAGATATTTTCTCAAAAATAATACGAAGTGAGCCTTTCACTTTAAGGAAAACAATTGTATTTGTATTTGTTTTCAGTAATAATATCTGTGCTTCCAAGTTAACAAAAATGATATTAACGGATGAGATTTATCCATATTGTATCATAAAATACACCAACATTTGGAAACTTTGTATAACTCAGTGATTCAACATTTTCCAAATGACAAATACATGTCATAAAATCATACACTGGTAAAAGTTCCATTCAAAGTACAAGTAAGACCAGTGGATTTTAATGTAATAAAATATGAAGAATTCCTTATGTTTCAGATTCCAAATTGCAATTAACCTTTATACTACTTGTAAACTTTGGTGTAGTACAAAAAACATCCACAATTATCTGAAAAATACTATTAAAATACTCCACTTTCTAAATGTATATATGTGTGATACTTCACATACTTCAATCAAAACAACATATTGCAACAGATTGAATGCAGAAGCAGACATGAGAATTCAACTATCTTCTACTAAGTCTGACATTAAAGAAATTTGTAAAAAAGTAAAATACTTCTGCTATTCTCACCAAATTATTTTTTAGATATTATAGTTATTCTTCTAAAACTGTTTTACTTATTTTAACAAGTGATAAGTTTATTGTTATTTTCAATGAAGTAACAAATAATATTTTTTAAATTTCTTGGTTTTAATTCAACACCTATTTATGATAAAAACTCTCCAGAAAGTGGTCATACAGGGAACCTATCTCGACATAATAAAGGCCATATATGACAAACCCACAGCAAACATTATTCTCAATGGTGAAAAACTGGAAGTATTTCCTCTAAGATCAGGAACAAGACAAGGGTGTCTACTCTCACCACTATTATTCAACATAGTCTTGGAAGTCCTAACCACGGCAGTCAGAGAAGAAAAAGAAATAAAAGGAATCCAAATTGGAAAAGAAGAAGTAAAACTGTCACTGTTTGCAAATGACAGGATACTTTACATAGAAAATCCTAAAGGTGCCACCAGAAAACTACTACAGCTAATCAATGAATTTAGTAAACTCACAGGATACAAAATTAACACACAGAAATCTCTTGCAGTTCTATACATTAACAACAAACGATCAGAAAAAGAAATTAAGGAAACAATCCCACTTACCATTGCAACAAAAAGGATAAAATACCTAGGAATAAACCTACCTAAGGAGGCAAAAGACCTGTATGCAAAAAACTATAAGATACTGATTAAAAAAATAAAAGCTGACACAAACAGATGGAGAGATATACCATGTTCTTGGACTGGAAGAATTAATACTGTGAAAATGACTATACTACCCAAAGCAATCTACAGATTCAATGCAATCCCTATTAAATTACCAATGGCATTTTTCACAGAATTAGAACAAAAAATTTTACAATTTGTATGGAAACACAAAAGACCCTGAACAGACAAAGCAATCTTGAGAAAGAAAAAGGGAACTGGAGGAATCAGGCTCCTGGACTTCAGACTATACTACAAAGCTACAGTAACCAAGAGAGTATAGTACTGGCACAAAAACAGAAATATAGACCAATGGAACCAGATAGAAAGCCCAGAGATAAACCCACGCACCTATGTTCACCTAATCTATGACAAAGGAGGCAAGAATATACAATGGAGAAAAGACAGCCTCTTCAATAAGTGGTGCTGGGAAAACTGGACAGCTACATGTAAAAGAATGAAATTAGAACACTCCCTAACACCGTATAAAAAAATAAACTCAAAATGGATTAAAAACCTAAATGTAAGGCCAGACACTATAAAACTCTTGAGGAAAACACAGGCAGAACACTCTTTGACATAAATCGCAGCAAGGTCTTTTTTGACCCACCTCCTGGAGTAATAAAAATAAAAACAAAAATAAACAAATGGGACCTAATGAAACTTAAAAGCTTTTGCACAGCAAAGGAAACCAAAAACAAGATGAAAAGACAACCCTCAGAATGGGAGAAAATATTTGCAAATGAAGCAACGGACAAAGGATTAATCTCCAAAATATACAAACAGCTCATGAAGCTCAATATCAAAGAAACAAACAATCCGGGCTTCCCTGGTGGCGCAGTGGTTGAGAGTCCACCTGCCGATCCAGGGGACACGGGTTCGTGCCCCCGGTCTGGGAAGATCCAACAAGCCGCGGAGCGGCTGGGCCCGTGAGCCATGGCCACTGAGCCTGCGCGTCTGGAGCCTGTGCTCCGCAACGGGAGAGGCCACAACAGTGAGAGGCCTGCGTACTGCAAAAAAAAAAAAAAAAAAGAAAAAAAAAATCTACAAACAATAAACACTGGAGAGGGTGTGGAGAAAAGGGAACCCTCTTGCACTGTTGGTAGGAATGTACATTGATACAGCCACTATGGAAAACAGTATGGAGGTTCCTTAAAAAACTAAAAATAGAACTACCATATGACCCAGCAATCCCACACCTGGGCATATACCCAGACAAAACCATAATTCAAAAAGACACATGCACCCCAATGTTCATTGCAGCACTATTTACAATAGCCTGGACATGGAAGCAACCTAAGTGTCCATCAACAGAGGAATGGATAAAGAAGATGTGGTACATATATACAATGGAATATTACTCAGCCATAAAAAGGAACAAAATTGGGTCATTTGTAGAGATGTGGATGGATCTAGAGACTGTCATATAGAGTAAGTCAGAAAGAGAAAAACAAATATTGTATCTTAATGCATATATGTGGAATTGAGAAAAATGGTATAGATGATCTTATTTACAAAGCAGAAATAGAAACAAAGACATAGAGAACAGACATATGGATACCAAGGGGTAAGGAGGGGGGGATGAACTGGCAGAGTGAGATTGACATATCTACACTATCGATACTATGTATAAAATACATAACTAATGAGCTCAGGGAACTCTACTCAGTGCTCTGTGGTAACATAAATGGGGAGGAAATCCAACAAAGAGGGGATATATGTATACCTATAGATGATTCACTTTGCTGTAAAGCAGAAACTAACACAACATTGTAAAGCAACTATACTCCAATAAAAATTAATTTTAAAAATTTCTTGGTTTTAATTTCTAATACTAAACATATCAATAGACAAAAGCACATAAACAAAAGCTCTTTGGGGTTCTAATTAATTTTTAAGAGTATTAAAAGAGACTTTAAATTGCTGACCTATATGCAAGCAATTCTGAGCCACTAGTCTCATGGGTCTATAAGCAAATTGAACTGTTTCCCCAATTCCTAAAACATGGTATACACTCAAATATGTGCTAAATGTAAGTGATTTTCTAAAATATTTCTGGAAAAAATAAATAGAATTTCAGAATGAATGAAAGGTATAGGTGTTTAATTAGAACTGAGTTTGAAAACTAACTCTAACACTTTCTAGCATTGTGGGTTTGGACCAATTATTTATGCTTTTTCTAAGCCTTTGTTTCTCTATACATAAAATAAAATTTATAATATCTATCCAGCAGAATTCTTGTTAAACATTGTTTTAAATATGCTGCTATTCAGTGTTGCTAAATGAAACAGTGAAGATATGGAGAAATTAGAACCTTATACACTGCTGGTAGGAATGCAAAATAGTGCAGCTGCTTTAGGAAACAGTCAGTTCCTCAAAAGGTTAAACACAGAGTTACTATATGACCCAGAAAATCTACTCCTTGGTATATATATGTAAGAGGAATGAAAACATATACACCAAAACTTGTACAATGTTCATTGCAGTATTATTCAAAACAGCCAAAAAATGGAAACAATTCATGTCCATCAACTGATGAATGGATGAATAAAATGTGGTACATATATTCATAGAGTGGAATATTATTTGGCAGTAAAAAGGAATAAAGTATTGATACATGTTGCAGCACTGATGAACCTTGAAGACATTGTGCTAAGTGAAAGAAGCCAATCAGAAAAAAACACATATAATTCCTTTTATATGAAATGTCCAGAATAGGTGAATCGATAAAGATAGAAAGTATATTAGTGGTTGCTTAGGGCTAGGGAATTTGGGGATAAATGGAGAGTGACTGCTAAAGGGCAGGGGATTCCTTTGGGGGTGATGAAGATATTCTAAAATTAACTGTGGTGATAGTCACGCAACTCTGTGAAAAACCATATACTAAAAAGCCATTGAATTGTACTTCTTAAATAGGTGAAATTTATGGTATCTGAATTATATCTCAATAAAGCCATTACAAAAAAATAAATAAATGAACAAAGTTAAAAATGCCCAGTAAAATGTTCAATAAATGCCTTTTTTGTCCTGAGAATAACCAATGTGCCTTTCAAAATCCAATGACAAGCCTAAGGTAAATCACAAGGGTTTGAACAGATTCAACTAGACTGTCAGAAAAATTTATACACCAATGGTCAAGAAATAGTAAAATTTATTCACAAAAAAGTTCCTATCTTCTTGTCTACCTATTCTTATTGATATTATAGAAGCTGTCCCTTTTTTAAAAATTTCTGTGAAATATAAATTTTTAAAAATAGACCTAAGATTCCTTGTAATTGTTCAACATTAACTGAAATTTAATATCTGATTTAAATTTTGGTGTCTTAAATGAGGCTTCCTATTGTACAGAATGTTTGAGGAAAAAGCAGAAAAATCTTGTATACAAGCTATGATAAAACTGCTTAGGAGATGATTTACTGACAACTTCCCTCAGTTAAATTGATATTTACAAAAAAAAAAAGTAATCTCTATCACTTAGTCCCTCTTTCTATTAAAGAATAAAATTATTATATTGTACAATAAAGTTTTCAGTCTTGCAAATCCATTTATTATAAAGCTTACTTTGAAAGAATACCCAATCTAGGTTATATGAATAATATACAATTCAAAGATAACCATACTATTAGTAGAAAGTAAAACACATTCTACAACTATTGTTCTTTTCCATAGAAAGAAAACTATATGCTCTTGTCCACTTGAGCCTTATATTTGTGATGTTTAGTTAAAATAGGAACTTCTTCTTTTCTAGGACCTAAAGATTATCATACTAAGTGAAGTAAGCCAGACAGAGAAAGACAAATATCATATGATATTGCTTATATGTGGAATCTAAAAAATAAAGATACAAATGAACTTAAAACAGAAATAGACCCACAGACATAGAAAACAAAATTTATGGTTACCAAAGGGGGAAGGGGGTGGAGAGGAATAAATTAGGAGTTTGGGATTAACATACAAACTACTATATATAAAATAGATAACCAACAAGTACCTACTGTATAGTACAGGGAACTATAATCAATATTTTGTAGTAACCTATAAGAGCAAAGAATCTGAAAAAGAATATATATATATATATATATATATGAATCATTTTGCAGTACACCTGAAACTAACACAATATTGTAAATCAACTATACTTCAATAAAAAACTCTTAAAATAGGTGCTCTTCTGGTGTTCAAATATCTCTTCATAAAAACACGAATACTTCCTAAGTGTTTTATTTTCAATAAATAATTGAACTTGCTCCCCTAAAAGAGGAATTTTTGGTATCTGAGTTTCAAAACTTAGATCTGCCTATTGGCATAAGTGAGCAGACAGATCTTGTGGTCTTGAGGCATAAACTAACTAGAACTCCCATTCAGATGCAATAGAATATTGGTGGAGGGACGCCAGGGTGAGGAGTCAGAAGAACAAAAGCAATGTCTCCAAACAGCCTTCTGTAACACTCACAGGTTTCTTGGGCATCTTTCTAATTCACTACACTCATTCAACCATGCATTCAATAAATATATATTATTTACCTTGGGTCAAGCAGTGTACCCATATGCACCCTGTTTTCACGCAACTTATCTTCTAATTGTGGAACTCAAGCAATAAATTTGAAAAAACAACAAAATGAAAAGTATATTATAATGTAGTAAATGCTACAGAAACAATAAGGCTAAGTAGGTGACAGAGGTTCCAATTATAAATAGGATGGCTTCAGGAAGGGGACTGGTTGCCAGAGGAACCAACCACATGATAAAGTTAGAATTTCCAGCCCTGTCCAGACCTCTAGGGAGGGGAGAGAAGCTAGACATTGAGTTAATCACCAGCAGCCAATGATTTAATCAACCATACCTATGTAATGGAACCTGCATAAAAACCCTAAATGAAGGGGTTCTGAGAACTTCAGGGTTGGTGAATGCTCCCTTGTGCCAGGAAGCTGGAGTACCCCAAACTCCATGGGGACAGAAGCTCATGTGCTTGGGACCTTCTAGACCTTGCCCCATGTACCTCTTCATCTGGGTGGGTGTTCATTTGTATCCTTTGTAATAAACCACTAATAAGTAAGTAGAGTGTTTCCCTGAATTCTGTGAGCCATTATAGCAAACAGTCAAACCTGAAGAGCCAATTTGTAGCTAATTTGGACAGAAGTGTGGATAACCTGGGGATGACCTATGACTTACAATTAGTGTCTGAAGCAGAAGAGGGGAGCAGTCTTGTGGGATTAAGCCTTTAACCTGTGGGCGGTCTGCACTAACTCTGGGCAGTTAGTGTCAGAATTGAATTAAATTGTAGGATACCCAGTTGTTGTCCACAGAGAACTGGAGAATTATTTGGTGTGGAAAACACACATTTTTGGTGTCAGAAATGTTCTGAGTAGAGAAAGAGTTTTCCTTTAGGAGAGTAATAAGAGATGAAGTTAGAGAACAAAGAGGAGACCGTATCTATCTTGTAAGGCCTTTTGGACTATCATAGGACCTTTGACCTTTACTCAGATTAGTATGGAGATCTAGCAGAGAGTTTTCAAGCAAAGGAGTGATGTGATTTAACTGATGTTTTTAAAGGGTCAGTCTAGATTCTGTATGGAAAACAGATTCTATGGAAACAAGGGAGAAAACAGGGATATCAGCTAAGAGGCCATTACAATAGTCCCAGCAAGAGAGACTGCCAGCTTGGAGCAAAGTAATGGCAGTGGCACATTTAAAATAGATAATTTGAGGAGAGTTAAATAAACCATTTACAAAGATATGGGGCAAGATTTAAGGAAAACAACAAGAGATAGTGATGTACCCAGAAGCTAATTATAGGATGAAGCTGTTATCATACCTAGGCCTGAAAGGTAAGAGGAGAGAATGGTTCCTGGAACATGGAGAATGTAGTCATATGGAGAGGATCATGAAAGGGTCACACCAACCTACAGCAATCTGGCAAGGGAAGCACCGGGGAAAGGGAGAAGACAACAACGTTACTCTCCTCCAACTCTCCTCAGTGCTTCTTATTGGTCAAACCCAAATGGAAGTCAAAGAGGAAAAGAACTCATTCATGCAGTCCATGAACTGGGCTCTTAGAGCACAGAGCAAGTTTAGAAGGCATAGAGAGGGACAAATGGAAAATATGTCTTACACTGAGGAATCAGGGTTGATTTCAAGGTTTGGGACCTGATCACCTAGAAGGATAGAGTTGCCGTTTACTGAGATGGGAGGAAATTTAGGTGCAGTAGATCTAGGAAAGAAAATCAGGAGTTCTATTGTAGACATGTTAAATTAAAATGTTCAAGTAGAAATATACAGTAGAAAATTGGATATACAAATTTGGAGCTCAAAAAAGAGGTCTGGGCTGGAAATATAAACATTAACCCTACTTGTCATGAATTTGAGATCCAGAGGAAATACGACACCAATCTATAAATACAAATGATTTCTTTCTTTGAGAGATAATCATTTTATTTACTTTGAAGGGGAAAAAAAACTTAAGTAATATTTTAATCGATTCCTCTTTAGTACCCTCTAAAGCATGAGCTAAAAGTATTTGCTATAATTATCTATGTATGCCATTATAGACTGTGAGCGCCTTACGGGTAGGGACCATTTCTCAGTCATCTTTGTATTCCCAATACCTACCATATAAAAGCTTCTCAAAAAATGTTTGACAGATGAGTGGGATTAATAAAAATATAAATGAATGAAAATAGGGTTGAGATTTGTAGGGTGTCCCCAAGGTGCCATCTAAAGTGCCACATTAATGAGAAAAGTTCTGTTTTTATAGAAAGAACCTCTTCCAATATCTTAACTCACTCATGGTGACCGGCAGTCAAGAAGAGGCTGAGAATTACAACACAAACAAAGGAAGTTTAAGCAACTTTAAAGCTTTCATTGGTAAAGCAAAGTGCAAGCACCATGGATAGTTTGAGGAAAGCTGGTGTCTCTAATACTGAAGGATAACAAATCACATTTATCTGTTTATTTCCTGTGCCCCTGAGACAGAGCCTGCTTTTATTTTTTTAATATTTGTTATACTAAATTTAGCGTTTATCATTTCAATGCCTGTTTTTACACCATTACTACATATGCGCTTATAAGAAAATATCTATGGTATTGTTTTACATGTTTTCAGTTATATAAATTGTATCATATACTAGATATATAATTTTGTCTTTTTTTCATTTAATATTATGTTTTTAAATTCATACATGTTGATATATACAGCTCCTATTTATTTTGACTACTTCTTTATTTTGATTGCTATTATAAACAACGCTACAGTGAACATTCTTGTATATGTGCAAGAGTTTCTTTAGGATATAAAGATATAAATATAAAAGTCAGGTTGCTAGTTCATAGAGTATGTACACCTTCAACTTTGCTAGATATAGGTAAACCATTCTCAGAGTAGCTATATAAACTTATACTGCCACAAGTATTTTTTGAGAATTCCAGCTCCACACACCTAATTTTTGCCAGTCTGATGGATATGAAATGGTATCTTATTGTTGCTTTAATTTACATTTCCTTGTTATTCAGGCATCCTCTTCTGTGAACTGCCTATTTAATTTTGAGCCAGTGTGGATTCAACAAGCTATGCCTACCACATGTATTTTGGTTCCATATCAGCGGCTAGGTCTGTTCAAGAACCTCCAAGCCAAAATCAAAAAGCAGTACCTCTGAACAAGGGGGTTTGGATTTTCCTCTAGAAGCCACAAAATTTAGTGGTGGTGACTTTCAGGGGCTCGGGTTTAGGATATCAAAGAAAAATATTAGATACTGACATAAATGCAGATGGTTCTCTCTTTCTCTGAGAGTTAAATTTACTTTGAAGAGAAAAAAAAAACGTATTTTACTCACTTCATTTTCCTTAGTATGTCTAATCTCCCTCTCTTTTTCTGTCTTTTCCTGTGTATCTTTTTTTCTTTCTCTGACACATAGTTAAGCACACAAAATCTGTATAAATACAATACAAATGCATACATAAAAAGATGTATGTTAAATACAGTGAAAAATAGCACTCAAAACAGGAAGCTGACTTGTTGACAGTTTGATGAAAGAAAGATAAAGGATCTACTTTCCCATCAGCCATTAGTGGAGATGAGAAAATTTCAAGTAATTCACAAAAGCCAATATGCTTCAACAAACACACAGTATACATGTGGGAAAATAGGTTTTAATATAATTTCAGCAGTTCGTATACATTATGATCCATTCCAACAGGATTTTAATAGATATTCCTCAGTGGGAAAAATCTCTGTATTTATTGCAACAGTATACAAGTTAGCAAAAAGAAAATTATGAATACCAATTTCAAAACTAACTTCATATAATAGAATTATTCCATCAAAATCCTGTTTTCAGAATCCTCACTAAATTTAACAGTATTATTTCTTGGTTTCTTTAAGGTACACTCTCATAGAGAGGTCTTGTTATAGAAACTTATAGATTCCATATTTCCACAGTATTAGGACTCTCCAAAAGCCTAAGTCTTTCATGACTATTATGATATAGAACAACAATGTCCAATAGAACTTTCTATGATAATGGAAATGTTCTATATTTTTGCTGTCCAGTATGGTAGCCACACGTGGTAATAAGCATTCGAAATGTGGCTGTGTGACTGAGGAACTGCATTTTCATTTTAGTTAGCTTTATTTTAATTTATTAAATAGCATATGTGGCAAGTACTGATAACTGTTGTACTGTGCAGCACAGATATAGTGTGATCTAGAAGAACTTGCCTTTTATCTAGCCATTAACATTGGTCTCTAACTGTACTAAGCAGATAGCCAGGACTGGACAGTCTCTATGCTAGGATCAGAGGTCATAACCCTGTCTTCTCAGCACCATTTGTGGTGACCTATTTCTCCCCTCCTATCAGTGCTGAGTCTCTGGGTATCTACTACCCAGGCCTTCTGTGTCTTATGTCCTGACTCTCATTTTTAGCAGAGCTTACACTTGACTGTTGTTATCTAACCTATATGGTCTTGGATACCTGCCTTTATGTGCTTTATGCTCCTAACTTGTGTTCTTGGGCATCTCTGCTTGATCACTTAGGGTGGCTCAGCTACTTCAGTTACCATTATCCTCCCCTTCCTGTGCTTCCAGTGTTGATTGCCCACACTCCATTTTCCTCCAAGGAGATTTAGTATTCACATCCCCATTCATGACTTTAGCCAGCCCTACGGTATCTGTCTAACCTGTGGTTTTAAGTACACTCCTGGATCTGATTTATCTTGGCTTTCCCCTTAAGAAATGAAAAATTTTGAATTGGAAACTGTTTAAGGTAATTTGGTGACTTAATCCTCAAAATAATAGTGTCCTCTGTATACCACCAAATTCAAAACATTTGTCATTCTATTAGTACCAGCTATTTCATTTTCCTCTTGAACAAAAGAGAAGAAAGCTGATTTTGAAAATATCTTCAGAGAAATCAGAAAATTATAGTATGAATTAAAAGACCTTGAGACAATCAAATAATTCACAGATTCCAGTGTGAGATATGGATTATAGCCATAGTAAGGGGTCATTTAAGAGAGAGATGACAATCTTCCCTTAACTATTTCTCATAGTTTTAATTTAATAATTAACCACAATATAATTTATTTATTAAAATTCTACTCATGGTTCATCAGTTTTTGCAGTAAACACAGAAATATATACTCCATTATGCTAGAAATGTAAGGATTTTGTAGTCTAGCCAGCGTTCACAGTTACCAAAGTTTATATTCTACAATTACTCTCATGGCATATCCAGGCATTTGGTCAACTGTCTAATAACCAGTGATGATTCACTGTTGAATTGCAGGTCAGATTATCCTAGAAAGCCAGAATAATATGAAATAACCCTTGATAGCAAATTAGAAAACCCCTAAGTACACTTCACAGTTAAAAATATGACACATTTGCACAAAGCGAATGAAAATCACTCTTTTTTGTTCATTTGTCTGGTTTTGTCTTTGCTTTTCTGTTTGTTTAACTCAAAAAGGTAGTATGGGAGACTTGGGAAATGTGTCCCAGTAATGACCAGAATAGATGTTAGCATGTTTTGGTGGAAGAAGCATGAACTTTAGCATCATATAATCCTCGATTCAAATTCTGGATTGGCCATTATTATCTCAGTGTCTTGAGAAAATTCTTTCCCTGAGCCTTTGTTCCCTCCTCCTTTGTAAAAGGAAGACAATGATGCCCACACCTCATGGCATTGGTTTGAGGATTAAGTGAGGTAAGATAAACAAAAGCACTGTGACACACAGTATTTGCCCAATAAATGTTAGTTCTTGCTTTTGTCAGTACTCTCCTCTCCTGCTTCTCTGTAAATCTTTAAAAACGAATTTCTCATATCTGAGTGGTAGAAAATATAAAACATTGTAAACCCTACATAGTCTAACACAATGATGGGCAAACAGTATGCACTCAAAAGATTTGTAGATTGAGATTCTACAAATAGATCCCTTCTTGAGAGCAGGGGGATGGATGAGATGAATTCTAAAGTTCTGAGATTAACACTCTAGTAAGAAAGCTCTTCTCAGTGTCAACCACAGTCAGAATCAGTTCATCACGAGGGGAAAAAAGGAATTGTTTTTACTGGTCCTACCTCTGGTTTTCTTTATGAAATACAGTACAGAGAATCTCCTCAGAGCCCTTTCTGCAATCTTAGGCAAACTCTTCTTTCTAGACAAACAAAGCATAACTATTTCCTCCAGTATTTCATTTCATCTAATTCATCACTTCTCACTCATTTGTTTCTTGATCATTCATTCTGATTCCATCTCAAATGAGCCTTTGTAAATATTTAAAAGATGGTTCAGGTACAGAGAGCGCCATATCATAGTGGCTAACCCCTCCTCCTCTTCCTAACACCAGAACTAAATGGTATACAGAGAGAAACCTGGGACAAGTAAGAAAATACTTTTCAGCATCCATCTGGGAGAGCAACTCTAAACCATGATAGCCACAGCTAAGAGCTACATAGTCAACTGTGAGGGTTAGAGAAGTGCCATCAAGCTTAGAGGCAAATACCTATTGGCACTAAATTATGGCTGGAAAAACAAAAGAGCTCCTTTCAGTAAGCAGTTAACAAGGAATCCAGGACTCTCAATGGATGTGAAAGCCTGTGTTTAAGCAAAACCACAGAATGGTCGTGCCCATTTCATTTTCTTTAGCTTTCTTAATAAATTTCTATTTATGCTCCCTTGATGTCACCAACTCAAACTTCAGAGTCTCAGTAGGTTTACCCACATTTCAGCATAGAAAAACTTCTAGCCATATAGATTTATGTAAATCACTCTTTGTATACCTCACTGTCTCCTGAAATCTTGCAACCAGAGCACAAACAGCTGCATATTTAAACAGTAGAGGTGGTTTCACTAACTTGAGTAAAAGTGTATGCTAGGGTCCTGATAAAACTAAAGTTTCTTCATAAATAGCTATATTAGCTGGAAACAGCCACAGATTAATTTCAAAGTAGTTAAAACCTATGTGTTATAATATGGTCAGATATATATACATATATATAAAATATATATATAATGTACTTTGAAATTTAAAAATACATTTAAATCTTCATTTTAAAATGATGATTATGAGCCAATTTTAGAAATGTCTTACATTTGAAGATCTGTAAAAGATGTCTTCTACAATCACTCTTCTATAAATAACCACACATTTCTAAGAAATCTTAAAATCAGACTGCTCTCAATAGAAAACGGACATTTTTCTCCAATAGTCTCTACTTCTGAGTCTATTTGAAAAGTTGGTCAAAGACAGCAGCCATGTGCATATGTATGGTTTTGATCTATACTCCTGCCCTAATTCCTGTGGCTTGGACCCATTCCAGATGCTCTGCCTTATTGTGGTTCGTATGAGATCCCCTTCCCTGATTCACTGCATTCTCCTGATTGACAAACAGATTTAGATATGAAAACAAACAGTTACCTGGCTATAATTGGTTTCTAACAGCTGCACTGTTGTAGTACTTCTAAACCATGGTTTAGAAAGTACCTCCTAAAGAAGTTTCCTGTTGTGTTCGGAAGAGTGAGTGAGTGTGTGTGTGTGTGTGTGTGTGTGTGTGTGTGTGTGTGTGTTTGGTATTGTTTGCTTTTGTTTTTTGTTTGATTGTTTGATTTTAACCATTTGGGAATCTTTATCATTCCCCAAGATATTCAGTAACTTTGGTGTACATACGATTTATACATTTTATGAACTGAAATTTATATTCGTATTTTTTTACCCTCCACAAATTAAATTTAAATAAGAATACACTGGATTTTAACTTTCTAAACTGGTGTGCTTTTTAATTGAATTTAGAATAGTCTACAAAAGGGTCACTTTTATTTTTGCTTTCTGCATGTGAAGCATAATTCTACTACATTGATAGATTAAAATGTTAGACTAGAGGTAATAAACTACTACTATATTTTTAGTAGATTGTCTCATAATGTCAGTTGAATTATGTGAAATATATCAAATTATTTACAATACAAGCTACTACTTATATACCACAAAAAATTTCAGCTCCCTCAACACATCAGAATAAGAGACTGGGACTTTGCATTTTAAAATTCCTGTGGAAATCAAATGTATTTTAAGTATCAGCTCTGATTATTTAATCAGACAACTTGCATTTTGCCCTGGCTAATTTTGAAGGCTGATAATATTTTACTCATAAAAATAATCGTGCACCTGTTGTGAAAGAAGCCTAGTTAAACAAATGTTAATAGGAAGGTAACTCTTTGCTTTAAGCATAAGAATACAGGTCTCTCATTACTATTACATGAAGAAACATTTTTAAAGCCATGGAATAGATTTCATTTTAAATCTCATCTCTTCAGTAGCCCTAGAGAGATATTTAAGACTACTATTAAAACATGTATAACGAATAGTTGCATATTAAGTTGAAAGGGAACACCAGATGACATCTACTGAACAAAATGGATATGAAGTTCCTCCTTCCCATTTAATACCTGTGTTCTTCTGCCTTATTCTATTCCTTACCAAACCATTTTAATTATATTGAATCATTTCTGTGAAAAATGTGTACTTTTCTTACTAGCTTATGATCAAAGGAGAAAATATAAAGTGGGCCTACAAGAGCTGTACCCCTCTTGCACTTTTCTTATTTTCTGACCCTTTCAGCAGTAGAGATGATTTTCACTACCAAAATTCTCTGAGCTTTAAAAAATGCCAGGCACTCATGGAAGAGACAGGCTCAGACCTCTCTTCTGTGGTTTCTACCATTTTGTACCAACTTTCTAAATTACCAACTTCTGTCTATTCAATCCATTTCCAGGTGTAATCAACTCCTAAGTACTGAAAAGAGTCTTGAGGAAGAATAATTTGTCTGAAGTTAAACTGAGACAGGCTGGGACCTGGAACCCTTTGCTGCAGTGCTGCAATGCTTGCACCTGGACAAACCTCTCCTCCAGCAAGAAAATACAAAGAAACTACAAGAGACTAAAAATAACTGCATGCATGCACAGTTGGGGCAAATTATGGGCAAAAAGATACAAAAGACTAAAAACTTCAACTGCCACTTCTGAAGAGCCGAGCAAAAACAGAGTGCTGGGAGCAAAAGCAGGGTACTGAGCATGGCCCCTGCACTCACCACCACCAGAGGGGTGGGCAAAACACCTAAGCCACCCCTCTGGCCCGACCCCTGGATACACTTCTACCCTCACCCCATATAAGGATCAAGCTTGTCCCCTCTCAGGGAGCAAGCTAGCAAGGGAACCTGTTCCCCCCCTGCTGCAGCAAGGGCCCCAATAAAGCCTTGCCTGAATTTGTTTGGTCTCTTGTCAATTTCTATTGATTGCAGGGGGTGGGGTGGGTGGGGGGGTGGGGGGTGGGGGGGGGTGGGGGGGGTTGAAGGCCAAGAACCCTGGTTGGTAACAAAAGTAGCTAAATTTTGAGCTCCTTTGTACACCTCTCTTGTTGACTTTTGTAAGACTGTAGCCTTGCAACTGGCCCAGCCTCTTTAAGGTTATACTTAAAAGGTGATTTTATTCAAAATCTCCTAAACTTTTGAACCCTATCCTTTACAATGTTGGGTTCCTTCTAATTTCATTTTGGTTAGTGCAGTACAATTTTACAAGCAGAGTTCAGAAAATGTGTGCATTTTTAAATGACCTAAATTCTCTGTAGTTTCCTTTTTCAGTAGTTTAATGCTGAAACATTTGGATTGAAGGGAAATCACAAATAAACGGAATAATTGCATCAAATTTCCTCAGTGCATTAAATATGCACTCTGTGGTAATTACCAACAGTAGCAGCACATTTAAAAATGTAGAGAATAATGCACAATTTATGCCTATTTCAAGGGTCTAATTCATAAAAACACCATTTGGATGGAAATACAAACATTTTATTAAATGGTTAGCCTTATAATTTTTTTTTTTAGTTCAGACAAATGACCTAAGTATGTGTGTGGGAGGTCTAGTACCATGGGCCAGTTCTTAATGTGACATATGTATGGCATGAGAATTTGGTGAAAAGCTGACTTTAGAATAAAGAAATACCCAGGATGCACCTGGCACCTGTGGTGCTAGGCACAGAGCACTTCTGGGCCTATAAACAGCATTGAGATTAATTGCCATTCCGTAAGTTTTTCTTTCAAGAATCAGCTGTATATAAATATTATCACAACCGTGTATTTTTAAACTACATCATTTATTCAGACAAAAGAGACTAAAGTAAAATAGAGCAAATTAAAAAGAATGATATATAAAAATTTTAAATCTTTTTAATACTATTTTATGTTTACTAAAAACCTTATATATAACTTTTAATTACAAAATAATAAATTCATATTATTAAAATCTCACTTATCATACACATTACACACACAAAACATTTCACAGCAACCGTACGTCCAGAAATGGTACATGTGGAAATCCCATTTTAACAGCAGGACCTCTAAGTTTTAGTTATCACTATAATAAAATGCCAGAACTAAAATTATACGAAAAAAATCTCTTAAAATTTTGGAAAATAGAATTTGAATTGTACTTGAATAAGGCGATTTAATAATACTACAAGGGTTTGAGAGGCATGTGATAGCTAAAAATCTGTGAGATGGGAATGAAGCTGACTAGGCCTAGCCTCACTGAAAAATGTAAGCTAATTATCAATAAACTGAATATCATTTTTGGTTGAGCAAACACTGGCAACTTAAACTATACTCTAAACTTGACATGGGAGATAACACTGATTTCTTAGACTGTTAGAACTTCCTCTTAATTTTATACATATCTAATCATTTCCTATGAAATAATTTGTGCTTCAAGAGGTAATAAATGGTTCCAGGTACTAATGGGTGGCACAAAACCAAATACTCTTGATATTATTCCTATTGGCAAACTACTATTTACTGAGAACTATTTTGTCAGTCACTTTGCAATCACTGACAATGATCCTGAAATGCAAGTATTTTTTTATACTTTATAGGTTAGAAAGCTGAGAGTAAAACAGGGTAAATTAATTGCTCAGTTTACACGATTCAAATTCACATCTGATCAACTCCACATCCTGTATTTATTATGCCATAATTCCAGTTTCAAGGAGGAAAGCAACTCATTTCTTTAAGCCAGTAACTTCATCTAGTGTCTTCACAGAAACTTTGAACTCTTAGATGTGACTAATTTGCTTTGTAGTTATCATTGGCAAATTAATTTATTATCAAGGTAAATATATACTAGTCTATTTTAAGGTTCTAGTCCAGTGGTTCTTAAAGTGTGGTTCTTGGACCCCTTGTAATCCCAGAGTACCTGAGGTCAACACTGTTTTCATAATAATACTAAGACATTGTGCTGCATGTTATAGTGTTGACATTTGCACTAATGATGCAAATGAAATAGTGGGTTAAAATTGCTGGTCCCCTAGCATGAATCAAATGCACCTAACTCTACTAGTAGTCATTGTATTCTTCACCACTATACACTTACAGTTAAAAAAAAAACACAGAAAGTTCAGTTTCCATTAATAATTTCCTTGATGAAACAATAAAAACAATTTTATTAAATAATCACTTTTAAGTACTCATACTTAAAATATTCTGTGTGATAAAATGGGAAGCATTCCGCTGTTTATTGTACCTAAGTACAACAGTTCAAGAAAAATGACTTATGCTATTGTTTGAGTTGCATGTTGACATTTTCATATCTTTTTAGACATTTTCATATCTTTTTATACACAATGCACCAATTTTATTTGAAAGAACAACTAAAAGACAAAATATCATTTTGCATACTTCAATTTTGGCAAGTGAGCCTGCCACTTCAAGAAAAACAACTGAAAGTATTGGTGGAAACAATGTAATTTGAACTTTAAAGGGAAAATTAGAATTTTGGAAAACTATCTGTCATCACTACCATGATACTTTCCAAATACTTAAAAGATTTTCTGATAAGATTAGTTGTGACATTAATGAATGTGATTTTTTGATACTGTATGATGAAATGTGCCAAAATAAGGTAGATCTTCATAACTCAGTAAAACAATGTAATCTAAAAGCTGTTACAAAATAATACATGGAGTAAAAAATTCATTCAAAGGTCAAACTGGAGCAATGGATTTCAATGTAAAAGTATTGACAGTTCATTGAAATGGTTTCAGATCCTACATTGGGCCTAACCTTTAAGAAACTACCATTTATGAAATTTCATATAATTATATGAAAAGGCTATAAGACACAATTATATGAAAAGGCTATAAGACACTTCTCCCTCTTCATACACTTCAATCAATACATTTCACAACAGATTGAATGCAAAAAGCAGATATGAGAGAGTTACTATTAAACCATACACTAAAGAGATTTACCAAAATGTAAAACAATGCTACCCTTCTCACTAAATTATTTTTAAGAAATATGTTTTTTATTAAAAAATAGGGAGTTTGGGATTGACAAAAAAAATTGTATATCACTATATTGTACACCTGTAACTTATATAATATTGTACATCAACTATACATCAATAAAAAAGAAAGAAAAAAAAGAAAAAACTGAAAAAAATCTTTATGGTGATATATAACAGGTATACTATCATAGCTTTTAAATGAATTAATAAATATTTCTTAAACTTATCAGGTTTAATTTCTAACACAATAAGTATTAATAGATATAAGTCATACAAACTAAACATTTTTAGAGTCCTCAATACATTTTAATAGTCCTGAGAGCAAAAATTTTTAGAACTACAGTTCGTCATTCTACCAATAAATATTTACTGTTTCAAGTACTAAACTATGTCAACTGTGTTGACAAGTGTTGTTGGCTACCTATAGCATTTATTGATTCCCTACTCCATGCCACCCCAAACACACATCTTGTCTCTAATCCTCTCAAAAAATCAGAAGTTAAAGTAAGTAGCATAATCCATTTTCTTTTGTACAAATAATGAAACTAGTCCCTTTCATTTTTTTATTCAAGACTTGCTTTCAGTCTTTTTTTTTAAACTAGTCTTTATTGAAAAAGCAATGCCTACACATGGTAAAAATACTTCAGTACAAACTATACAGTTCAAATTAAAAATCCAGCCCCTGTCCCATACCCTTCACTGCCCACACCCCCAACTACATAGTCAACCTCTGTTAACAGTTTATTAAATATCCTTCCAGCAATTTTCTGTGTATATACAATTTTTTACACAAATTGGGGCATATATATGCTCTCCTCAGTTTTACTCTGTCACTCTTAATAGTTCCAGAGATATTATCCTTATTAAGCCAAACAATAATTCAGTTAATATAGAGAAGCTATGCTGAAAGCCTCTAAATTAGTGACCCCATTTCTCCCACTATAATGCAGAATAAGCCAGACTTAAATTTATGTACTGTGAGGTATTTTCACTTAACACTCAGTTTTGCTTATCTCTTTATTGGGGTAAGAAGATGCTACTAAAAATGGGACTAAATTCACTACCCAAATGTTATGAAATCAGCATTCCAAGTTATAAGAGAAGTTTCTTTCAATATGCCCAAACACATTTCATTCCCAGATTCCTACAGCTCTGCTGTTACCCTCTCATCTCTTATTGCACTGAGTCACACCCCAAATTACAGGTGTGTATTAATGCATGTATTTTTGTATGGATGGATAGAAGGTAAACGCTATTTTTAATTCTGGGTTTGTACACTAATAGTGAAATAAAAACATTTGTATTCAAAGAATACGAACTACTTTGATAAACGAAGGTTCCACCATAAGACTAAATCTAACACACGTCATTAAAGCTCCAGTATGTTTTCACTAATTCCACACAGGAGGATTACAGATGTCCTGCTAGCTACCATTTCCTGGTAAGCAATCTGAATGGCTTCCAGGAAATTGCTAATGACCTTCATTTTACTTAAAATCTAGGCTGCAATTAGTAAGAGTTTTTCTTCTGCATGCTGGTTATAATGTTTATTTTCATCACAGCAATCAGGAAGAAAAAAGTGAAATGTCTTGTTTTTGAATTATATCAAAATGTGTTCTCTTTTATTTCGATATGTCACCAAATAGACTAATACATATTTAATGTAATCATAATTGTGTAAGAATACTTTGGATCTTTTTTCCTTCTAACCAATTTTGCCTCCTTTCCCACTCGCTACTGCTAAAATGAGCCTTTTAAAAATGGAATCAATAGGAATACTTTATAAATGGTGACTATTTTTACATATAAGAACATTTTTTAATTGAAATTTTTGAAGCGAGATATGATTTTAAAGTTTTATGTTTTTAATTATAATAATTAACTACTAAAAAAGAAGTTTCAGATTCTTATTCAATGAATTTGAAATATTATTATGTGGTCAATATAACAATAACAAAGAACAATTTTAGCCAGTGCTATATTTATAGCCAGAACCTGTTATTAAACGTCAGTATTTTCTTTTAAGTAAACATTGATTTCTGTAATTAGATTCAACTGATCTTTTCCCCAACATATCTATTTCTTTCAATCCCAACAGTTAACAATGATTCTAATATATCATAATACTTTAGACCTTAATCATATAGTAGCATTTTTTGTCTGTAGCTTTTGTTTGACTTTTAATTAAGAAGACCTTGTGTCTCCAATCTCAAGTGAAGGGAGGTTTTAATTGCTTGTATGTATATCACACAGACATCAAAAGAAGTAAAAGATGTTTATAACAGAGAGCTGAGATGTTTATAAAGGAGAGCTTTGAAATGTCTACATTCATGCAAAGTGGTATAATTTTTAAAAATGGATGTTGCTATGTTATAATACATATATATTTATAAAACTAGCTGTGGTGTGCATTTATTGTTAGTAAAAAGAGTTCATGAGTTCTGCAATGATAACTCACTATTGATTACAAGATGACCAAAAGACTATGTGAAATGGGCTAAACGTGCTATTTGAGGGAAATTCCACCTTAGTAATTTACTGTGTTATTTTAGGGAAGTGACTCTTCTTTTGTGGATATTGGGATCCCTATATGGAAAATAAGTCGAATTGCGTAACATGCAAAGCTCCTTCAAATTTAGTTTTTAGAGATTCCATGATTTAGATATTACTCTCAAGTTCTACAATTATACAGATTTATACAGAAAATAGATAGTGACACTCTACTACATTATTTCATACAAATCAATGAGAAAATTACATGTACTCTGAATCTCTTTCACAAGCTGGTCTCTAGAGCAATACAGCATTTGTCTTAGAAATAACAATTTAAAATTTTCAAAATACATGAAATCTAAACATTGATATATTACTGTTTCACTCCTTTTTCCTAATGAGACAGCAAAAATCACTAGGTATGTGAACTTTGCTGATTTTATTGGCGCTAAAAAGTGGCAGATGGTTCGTCTCTAAACACCTCCAGATTTTTTTTAAGTTCCCTTGGATGAAGAAATTGCTGTAAATTTGTAAATGGAAATTCAAGAAAAACTCATTTATAAATGAATATGTAAAGTGTACAGTCAAAGCTTTTGGAAGACCACTCTAGTCCTTCTGTGATTGCCTACAACGGAAAATACCAGTAACTATGAATTACTATTCCTAAAAAAACAGAGTATTCCGTAGAAAGGGCAATGCATAGAATAAGCAATCAGAGTACTTAGATATAGTTTAGGCCCTTACTATAAAGTGAACAGACTAGTTGAGAGAATTGGCAGTTAAGATAGTAACCTGTGACATAGAACACTAATTCTTTGGGAATGCTGTTACATTCATACTGACCCTTTGGTGATAACGGCACTGCTTAAGTTACTTCAAGAATAACCTACACTATTTGATCTTCAAAGATCTATCATGCACTGAAAAAAACCATGACTTTTGTGTTCCTGCACTCTCCATCAAAGATTTATGTTTGTAATCAAAACTGAAAATGAAACCAGGCTCTCAGTGGCACATAGTAGCAAAATTATAATACATTCACATTTTTAATTCAGTACATGTACCAAGCACAACTGTAATATGCCTGCACTATTTGATGCAACACAGTTCCTAATTTTACTTCTCTTAGTAAAAACCCTAATGAAGTAACAGTGAGTAATCTTAAAGTTTTTAATATTAAAGTATAGCAACAATATTTAGGCTCCAGAACAAATCTCTCAGACATTTTAGTTGAATAACTATAGTAAGTAATTGTGTTTCAACAATAACCTTAAAAACATTGGGAATCATTTGTAGAATTTTCCATTTAAAAGCATATGTTTAATCATTTTTTTCCCTAACAGAAAGAGACTGTCATTTTTCTAAGCTTCAGGACAGTATACCTATAAGCTCATCTACCTTAATCCCTAAATGTAAATATTGAGATGATTAGTCATAAATGACCAAGGAAGGAAAGCAATATTTTCCTTATTTGGTTCATATCACATAATTATTTTTTCTCTCTTATCATCTGTATGTTTGACAAACAGTTTGTGCTAACTCAAACAACCAGCATTACTGTTTCTCTGGCACACTGCCCAGGGAGGCGCCTTCACACCAAGGAGGAGATGCCAGCCACAGCATAGAGGGGCATGTATGCAAAAACAGAAGGCTGGCTAAGATTCTGCTATATAAACCACAGAAGGCTATATCCATGCATAGAAACAGAGGATGAATCCTAATGCTCTAGACATCATTTAGTATGTCATCATTGCATTTAGAAATGTTTTGTCACCATAAGTATTCTGGCATCCTCACTCAAACAAACAAGTATACATACAAATGGGTTATGGACTTTGCCAGTACTTCTGCTTCACCTTGTATCTTTATACTATATTATTCCACCCTCTTTCTCATTCGGATTTTTTTTTTTTTTTTTTTTTTTTTGGCTGCATTGGGTCTTCATTGCTGCGCATGGGCTGTCTCTAGTTGCAGCGACCGGGGGCTACTCTTCATTGCGGTGTGAGGGCTTCTCATTGCGGTGGCTTCTCTTGTTGCAGAGCACAGGCTCTAGGAG
Organism: Grampus griseus; assembly: GCF_964374135.1. Classification (NCBI taxonomy): domain Eukaryota; kingdom Metazoa; phylum Chordata; class Mammalia; order Artiodactyla; family Delphinidae; genus Grampus; species Grampus griseus. The sequence goes on from NC_139002.1 coordinate 71,231,301, forward strand.
CGCGGGCTTCAGTAGTTGTGGTGTGTGGCCTTCAGTAGTCGTGGTGCATGGGCTCTAGAACGTAGGCCCAGTAGTTGTGGCGCATGGGCTTAGCTGCTCTGCTTAGCTGATCCTCCTGCACCAGGGCTTGCACCCGTGTCTCCTGCATTGGTAGGCATATTCTTAACCACTGCACCACCATGGAAGTCCCTCTCATTCGGATTTAGATCAAGATAAATAATTCCATAGGTGTTCTTTTGCCAAAATGGCAGAGTAGAGAGACCCTGAGCTCACCTCCTCTCACAGGCACACCAAAATTTCAACTACTTACAGAACTACTATTGATGAAAAAGACTGGAACCTACCAGAAAAGTTCTTCAACAAGTAAAGATGTACAGAAGGAACCACAACAAGATGGGTAGGAGGGACAGAGTCATAGTATATCAAGACCCATATCCCTGGGTGGGTGACCCCCAAACAGGAAAATAATTACAATTGCAGAGGTTCTCCACAAGGAAAGAGGGTTCTGAGCCCTACATCAGGTTCTGCGGCCCAAGAGTCCTGCACTGGGAAGAAAAGCCCTCAGAACATTTGGGTTTGAAGGCCAGCAGGTCTTACTTCCAGAAGACCCAGAGGGTTGTGGGAAATAGACTCCACTCTTTTTTTTTTTTGTAAAACATTCTTTTATTAAAAGAACAAGTGCTGTTTACGAACTGCCCTTCGCATAAATAACATCTGTTATACAAAGATACAAGATCCCAGTTATGCACAATTCCAGGCTTGGAGGTGGCAGGGGATAGACTCCACTCTTAAAGGGCACACACAAAATCTAACATGCTCTGGGACCCCTCACCTCACCAGCAGAAAGGCTGCTTTAAGACCCCCTTGAGCCCACAGCTGCCCTTGGCCACAGCCCTGCCCACCAGAGGGCCAAGGACCTGCCCCCACACACCTGCGCACATGTACTAGAGCTGGAACCCCATAGCCCCACAGCCAGAGACCCCCAGGACCCAGCTGCTGCCATCAGTGGACAGGCACCAGCCCCAGAATTCCCTGGACCTAGGCCCCACCCATCAGCAAGCCTGCTCGAGCCTCAGGACCAGCCTCACCCACCAGCAGTGGACAACTGCAGCCCCTAGCCTGACTTGGCAAGACCCAGCCTACCCACCAGCAGGTCAACAAGGTTCAGGACACCTTGGACCCCTCAGCCAGCTGTGTCAGGAACCAGCCCCACCAGTGGTCCGACACCAGCTCTGGGACCCCTGGGCCCTGCAGTCAGACTCCAGGACCCAGCTCTTCCTGCCAGTGGGTCAACACTAACCCTAGCTTCACAGAACAATGGGTAGCCACCAGCCACAGGATCTCCTGGACCCCAGCTTCACCCCAGGGTTCTGCAGCCAGCCACCTCATGACCCAGCCCCACCAACCAGTGGTGGGCAGCCTCCAAAAAAGGCAGGACCCGGAAACCAACTGAACTGGAAGGCAGTCATGCCTTACAGACCACCCACAGTAGCAGCCCACCACAACAGAAGGACCCATGAAGCCCACATAGAGGTTGAGCATAGACCTCTGGTGACCAGAGGGAAGTGTACTGCTGGGAGCATTGAATGTCTCCTACAAAAGGCCACTTCTCCAAGTTCGGGAAGCATAACCAACCTACCAGATATATAGAAATAAAAACAGCAAGTTAGGCAAAATGAAGTGGCAGAAGAATGGAGGAACATGTCAAAACCCCAGAGGAAGAACTAAGTGAAGTGGAGATAGGCAGTCTACCCTAGAAAGAGCTCAAGGTAATGATTGTAAAGATGATCAAAGAACTCAGCAGAAAAATGGATGAACATAGCAGGAAGTTAGAAGTTTTGAAAAAGGTTAGAAAATAAAAAGAAATCAACCAAACAGAGGTGAAGAATACAATAACTGAAATGAAAGATACACGAGAAGGAATCAACAGTAGACTATATAATACAGAGGAATGGATCAGCAAGCTGGAAGACAGAGTAGTGGAAATCACTGAAACTGAACAGAATGAAAAGAAATGAGGACAATTTAAGAGAGCTCTGGACAACATCAAAAATACTAACATTACATTATAGGGGTCCAGAAGGAGAAGAGAGAGGAAGGGGCAGATAACATACATGAAGACATAAGAGCTGAAAACTTCCCTAACCTGGAAAAGGAAACAGACATCCAAGTCCAGGAAGTATAAAGAGTCCCAAACAAGATCAACACAAAGAGGACCAGACCAAGACACAATGTAATTAAAATGGCAAATATTAAAGATGTAGAGACAATAAAAAAGCAGCAAGAGAAAAGCAACAAGTTACATACAAGGAAACTTAAATAAGGCTATCAGCTGACATTTCAGCAGAAACTGTAGGCCAGAAGGCACTATATATTTACATAAAGTGAGGAAAGGAAAAAACCCTACAACCAAGAATACTGTCTACTCGGCAAGGTTCTCACTCAGATTTGATGGAGAGATCAAAAGTTTTACAGACAAGCAAAAGCTAAAAGCGTTCAGCACCACCAAACTAGCTTCACAAGAAATGTCCAAGGGACTTCTCTAAGCAAAAAAGAAAAGGCTGCTACTAGAAACATGAAAATTACAAAAGGAAGAAGCTCACTGGTAAAGGCAAATACACAGTAAAGGTAGTTTATCAACCATGCACAAAGTTAGTAGGAAGGCTAAAAGACAGAAGTAGTAAAATCATCTATATTCACAATAAGCAGTTAAGGGATACACAAAACAAATAGATGTAAAATATGATGTCAAAAACAGCAATCATGAGGGGAGGAGAGTAAAAAATAAAGCATTGTTAGAATGCAATTAGAATTAAGAAATCAGCAACTTAAAATAATTATTCATATATTTATATTGTTATATACAAACGTCATGGTAACCCCAAACCAAAAATCTGTAATAGCACACACAAAAAAGAGAAAGGAATCCAAGCAACACTAAAGATAGGAATCAAATCACAAGAGAAGAGAACCAAAGAAGAAAGGAACAGAAAAGAACTACAAAACAACCCTAAAACAATTAAGAAAATGGCAATAAGTAGATACATATCAATAATTACTTTAAGTGTAAATTGACTAAATGCTCCAATCAAAAGACACAGAGTGGCTGAAGGGATACAAAAAACAAACAAAAAAAAGACCTGTATATACGCTGTCTACAAGATATTCACTTCAGATCTAAAGACACACACAGATTGAAAGTGAGAGGATGAAAAAGGGTGTTCCATGCAAACGGAAATCAAAAGAAAGCCAGGGTAGCAATACTTACATTAGACAAAATAGACTTTAAAACAAAGACTGTTACAAGAGACAAATAAGGACATTACATAATGATCAAGGGATCAATCCAAGAAGATATAACAATTGTAAATATATATGCATCCAACATAAATCACTTAAACACATAAAGCAAATATTAATAGAAATAAAGGGAGAAATTGACATTAACCCAGTAATAGTAGGGAATTTTAACACCCCATTTACATCAATGGACAGATCTTCCAGGCAGAAAATCAATAAGGAAACACTGGCCTTAAATGACACATTAGATGAGATAGACTTAATATATATAGAATACTGCATCCAAAAGCAGCAGAGTACACATTCATTTCAAGTGCAAATGGAACATTCTTCAGGATAGATCACATGCTAGGCCACAAAATAAGTCTTTCCAAATTTCAATTTAAGAAAATTGAAAACATATCAAGCATCTTTTCTAACCACAATACAATAAGACTAGAAATCAACTACATGGAAAAAAACTGCAAAAAACAAAAACATGTGGAGACTAAACAGTATGTTACTAAACAACCAATGGATCACTAAAGAACTCAAGGAAGAAATCAAAATATACCTGGAGACAAGTGAAAACAAAAAGGCAAGAATCCAAACGCTATGGGGTGCAGCAAAACAGCTGTAAGAGGTAAGTTTGTAGCAATACAAGTTTACCTCAGGAAACAAGAAAAATCTCAAATAAACAACCTAACCTTAGACCTAAAGGGAACATACCTCAACATAATAAGGGCCATATATGATCAGCCCACAGATAATATCATGCTCAACAGTGAAAAGCTGAAAGCATTTCCTCTAAGATCAGGAACAAGAGACAGATGGCCACTCTCGCCACTTTTATTCAACATAGTATTGGAAGTCTTAGCTACAGCAATCAGAAAAGAAAAAGAAATAAAAGGAATCCAAATTGGAAAGGAAGAAGTAAAACTGTCACTGTTTACAGATGACATGATACTATACATAGACAATCCTAAAGATGTCATCAGAAAACTACTAGAGCTCATCAATGAATTTGATAAACTTGCTGGATATAAAATTAATACTGTTGTATTTCTATACACTAACAACAACTATCAGAAAGAGAAATTAAGGAAACAATCCCATTTACAATTGCATCAAAAAGAATAAATTACCTAGGAAGAAACCTACCTAAGGAGGTAAAAGATGTGTACTTGGAAAATTATAAGACACTGTTAAAAGAAATTAAAGATCACACAATCAAATAGACAGATATATTGTGTTCATAGATTGGAAAATTAATATTGTTAAAATGATCATACTACCCAAGGCAAGGCAATCTACAGATTTAATGCAATCCCTATCAAGTTACCAATGGCATTTTTCACAGTACTAAAACAAATAATTCTGAAATGTGTGTGGAAATACAAAAGACCCCGAAGAGACAAAATAGTCTTACAAAAGAAGAACACAGCTGGACATATTACTCTCCCTAATTTCAAACTACAATACAAAGCTACAGTAATCAAAACAGTATGGTACAGGCAAAAGAACAGACACATAGATCAATGGAACAGAATAGACAGCCCAGAAGTAAACCTACATATTTATGGTCAGTTAATCTATGATAAAGGATGGAAGACTATACAATGGAGAAAAGACAGTCTCTTCAATATGTAGTGCTGGAAAAACTGGAAAGCTACATGTCAAAGAGTGAAATTAGAACATTTTCTCATATACAAAAATAAGCTCAAAATGGATTAAAGACTTAAATGTAAGACCAGAAACTATAAAACTCCTCGAGGAAAATATAGGTGAACCACTCTTTGACATTAACTGTAGCAATATTTTTTGGCTCTGTCTCCTGGCAAAGGAAATAAAAGCAAAAATAAACAAATGAGACCTAATTTAACTTAAATGTTTTTGCACAGCAAAGAAAACCATCAACAAAATTAAACGACAACCTACTGAATGGGAGCAAATATTTGTAAATGATATCACTGATAGGAGTAAATATCTAAAATATATATATGTGATACAATTCAATATCAAAAACAAACTGCCCAATTAAAAAATGGGCAGAAGGCCTCAATAGACATTTTTCCAAAGAGGACATACCAATGGCCAACAGGCATATGAAAAGATGCTCACCATTGCTAATCATCAGAGAAATGCAAATCGAAATCACAATGAGATATCACCTCACACCTGTCAGAATGCCTATCATCAAAAAGAACACAAATAACAAATGATGGCAAGAATGTGGAGAAAAAGGAACCCTTGTGCACCATTGGTAGGAACGTAAATTGGTGCCGTCACTATGGAAAACATTATGGAGGTTCCTCAAAAAACTAAAAAATAGAACTACTATGTGATCCATCAATTCCACTCCTGGGTATATATCCTAAGAAAATGAAAACACTAATTCAAAAAGATACATGTACCCCAGTGTTCAGAGCAGCATTATTTACAATAGCCAAGATATGGACACAACCTAAGTGTCCTTTAACAGATAAATGGATAAAGAAGATGCAGTATAAATATATATATATATATATATATATATATATATATGAATACTACTCAGCCATAAAAAGAATGAAATTTTGCAATGACATGGATGGACCTGGAGGGTGTTATGCTTAGTGAAATAAAGCAGACAGAGAAAGACAAATACTGTATGATATCACTTATATGCAGAATCTAAAAAATAAAACAAACTAGTGAATATAACAAAAAAGAGACAGACTCACAAATACAGAGAATAAATCAGTGGTTATCAGTGGGGAGAGAGGGAGGGGGTGGCAAGATAGGGGTAGGGGATTCAAAGGTACAAACTATTAGATATAAAATAAATAAGCTGCAATGATATATTATACAGCACAGGGAATATAGCCAATATTTTATAATAACTATAAATGGAGTATAAACTATAAAATATTTGAATCGCTATATTGTATACTTGAAACTAATATAATATTGTAAATGAACTATGTCTCAATTTCTTTAAATGATAAACACTACTATAGGGAAAAACTGTATTACTTATACCCATGCCTGCTTTGCTATACTGCCTCACTTACATAGAAAAGAGCAAAATTGGAAGTATTTTGGTTGTTCGTGTGTTGCAGGAGGACGAAACAGTCCAGAGTCTATCTTCCCCTTGTCCCCAGTGCAGAATTCCAAGACTGGAGAATCTGAGAAGTAATCTGTGTTATACTAAACAGAGGCTTTAGAGACCAGGATTCAAACGCGACATCCATAACTTTCTGAGTGACCCAAACAAGCCACTTAATTTCTCTCAGTCTAATTTTACTCACATGTAAAATCAATATAAAAATATTTTCCTCACTGGGTTGTCAAAAGGATCAGATAAAATAATGTAGGTAGTTTTAGTACATGGTTTCTTTTATAAAGTATCTCACAAAAGTATTATTTTACTTACTGACAGGAAATAGACAGTATTTTGAAGAACAGTCTTAAAATTAAGAAAATTTAATAAACACTAGTATAATTTTGAAGGAATTTTAGGAGGTCATGAACATTCCACCAAAGCAGGAATACCCCTCTACATCTGTTTAAATTTTCCATTGATTTTATTTTATTAATTTATCCACTCATTTATTCATTTAATAAATATTTATTGAACAACCACTATATTTGATCCAACTGCATCAATGTTGGGTAGCCATTAATTGTTCCTAAGTTCTTTTGTATATTGAGAACAATTTCCCTATTACCTTAACGCCCTAAAACAACACAAAAATCTTATCCACTTCTATTGAACAAAACTCCAAACATCTAACGTGAATGAGGTCAAACTTCCCTAGGTCTTGAATCACTATTCACATTAAATGTCCAAGTCTCTTTACTAGTCTAGCCACTTTTGATAAATACTAATTTCACAACAGACCCCTTAAAATATGGTAACCCAATTAGAACACAATACTTTAAGATGTAACCAGACCAAGGCAAAGGTCTAATCATTTTATGCTATCTTTCATTTAAGTCTTAATAATAAATTTATTTAACAATACTCATAATAATATTAACCTCTTTTGAACATTGCTTTGAGATTACTGCTATTAAATTTATGCCATTTACAGCACTCTATCCTCAATTAATGCTGCTGTAAAAAAGAAGTTACCTATGGAAATATGATGGGGGTTAGGCATGGGATTTTCTCTTAAAGAATATTAGACAAGACTCAGATACAGGCCCACTGAAAATCTGTGATTCATTGTTTGTCCACCTTTAGCAATATTCCAACTCCTACCAAGAGTTTTGGAAATACTGCTTTATTTCACTTAGATAATAGGACTTTTATTTGAAAGCACTAGTATTTTTTAAAGTAAAATCTAAAAAGTAGGTTATTAATGTATTATTTCTTAATATGTAGTAATATTAAAGTCACCGGGTTGAAGATTCATTTTTCAGTATAGCTCATCCATTCTATTGCCCACACTTTAATTCTCCTTCTAGCACCTAACCCACCACAAAGAATTTTCCAATGACAGAGGTTGTTTCCACCCTTTCTCAGCTTCATCACATTCTTGAATCCAAAAGAAGACATAAAGTTAAGAATGACATAGAAACATAAGTTAGATAATAATATAAATATTGACTATTTAGAAAATAATGACTATGAGAATTCTAAAAATTTAAATTTATGGGATGCATAAAGCTAGTTCTACAAACACATTCATGGCTAAAAGTGCTTTTATTAATTAATAAAAAAATGTTGAAAATAAAGTAGTCAACTTAGAAAATTAGGAGGTATCAGAAAACAGAAAAAAGAAAAAATATAAGAAAAACAAAGAAGAGAGAGATAACAAAGGTAAAAGCAAGATTAAGTAGTTGGCATGCTGAAAAACAGCAGAACTGACAAGTAAACCTAAAAGCTGGATCCTTACTGGGGAGTAAGGGGGGAATGATAAATAGAAAAACCACTAGCAAGTAAAAATTGAGGAACAAAAGGGAGAGAACACAAATATGCAAAATTTAAATAGAATATATAACAGCAAATAAATGGAAAACTTAAAATAGCGATATTGTATTTTAAAACAATACTAATGTTTTTGAAAATCTCAGTGAAATATACAATTTTCTAGGAAATTTTTTTCCTGGCAAAACTGACTTAAAGAGAAAAAGAAACTTAAAAAAAAAAATTATCTCCATAGAAAACTCTAAGCCTAGATGTTTTATGAATATATTCTTTCAGAATTTTAAGAAATAAGTGATTCCCACTTATTTTTTTCACCTGATGAACTCAAATGTTTATTTTTATTGATTATACTAAGATGAAATCATTGTCCTCTTTTTTTATTTAAGTATAGTTGATTTACATTGTTTGATTAATTTCTGATATACAGCAAAGTGATTCAGTTATCTGGCAACAAACACATATCTGTCAATAATTACCTTAAATGTCAATGGACCAAATGCTCCAATCAAAAGACAGAGTGGCAGATCGGATTAAAAAAAAAACAACCAAGAGCCTACAATATGTTGCCTTCAAGAGACCCACTTCAGGCAAAGGACACAAAAAGAATATAAAAAAAGATTCCCACTTATTAATAAGATGTTGTCTATTTAATAGTTTTACATAGCCTTCCTCCACAAAAAAGGAGGAAAAGCTTTCCAATTCCATGAACTCTGGCACTAAAATTTAACAAAGATAGTACAAATAAAGAAAAACGCAAACTAATCTCATTTACAAATACAGATGCAAAAATAACTGTAAGGTAAGCAAATAAAATTATGCAGTACATTAAAACAAGACTACACCATGACTAATTAGGGTTTATTTCATCAGTAAATTTGAAAAACAAAAACCAATAAGACATGCCATAAACTAAAATGCAATTTCTCATAGAAACTCCTAATAAAGTGGACTAGCATGATTTTTAACGATAAAAATCATTAAATCAACAGTCAGTATAATACTTATGGTAAAATATTAAAGACAATTCCATAAATTAAAAACTAAATAAAAATACCTGCTATCACCTGTATTATTTAATATTATTCTTGATATTCTAGGCAGTGTATTAAAAGAAGGGGTGAAAAAAAGGAACAAATAACTGCTAAAAAGAGGAGAAAACATATCAGCTGAAATATGACTAGAGCTAATAAGTCTGACAAAAAGGGAAGTTATAAAATGAATCAGCAAAATTTACTAACACCCCCAAATATAGTAACAAAAATATAGTAGTATGAAAAATATCTCATTCATAAGAGCAAGTAAAAATATTAAATATTATAAAGGAAACATCAAAGGAAAGGTGCAGAATCTGTATATAAAAAACAAAACATTGTTGAGGGACATAAAAGAATTGAGTAAGTTATTTGGAATGGAAAGATTCAATGCTAAAAAGATTTGTTATCCCATAGTTTTATAATCTTTTTTAAAAAATCACTTTGCAATTTTAATTAACAACATATAAATCTAAGATAAACTTTAGAGAAGTATACAAACACCTTAAAGAATAATTATGAATGAGGTCTTGCAATACTTTTCAAAGATACTATAAAGCTACAGTGATTAATATAGCCTAGCACTGTAAAAGTCTAGGTAGAAAGATAAATGGAATAGAGCCAAAAACTGAGAAATGGCTCCAAATATGTAATCAGTATGTAATAAAAGATGTTATTTCAAGTCAGATGGGATAAGATGGGTTACTTAATAAATGATACAGAGATATTTGGTTAACTTGAGAAAAAAATTAAGTTATATCTCTAGTTGAAATTATACTCAAAATATATTCAAGATGAATCAAAGACTTAAGTGTATAAAAATATAGTCAAAGAACTGGAAGAAAATATAGTAGAATATTATATAATTTTAGACTGGGAGAAGCCTTTCTAAACAAACCCCAAACAGAAAAAAAAAAAGAGCATTACAAAAGGGAGGCAAAGATTTAACAACAAAACCATAAAGTAAAGAAAATGACAAAATATACATATATGACAAATAAAGGCTAATACCATTAAAATATACATTAAGAGCCTTAAAAACCATAAAAACTAGACAAATCCTTTAAAGGAAAAATGAGCAAACAACATAAACAGACAATTCACAAAGGAAGAGACATTTAATACAAATAAATTCATGTAAAACTCTTCATTCTCAATAAAAATCTAAAGAATTCAAATTAAGTCAGCAATAATATGTTATATTCCCTTATCAAACTGGCAAGAAATGTTTAAAATAATAATACTTGCTACTGAGGGCAAGGGAATACTCGCAGATACTGCTGGTGAGAGCACAGAACACTATACCTGAAGGGCAATGTGAGTCAAAAGGCTTTTTTAAAAAGAACACCTTCTTTGACCCAGTAATTTCACTTTTTAGAAATATATCGTAAGAAAATAACCACTAATTGACACGGAAAAGTATTAAAAAGTTACCCATGTTCAAGGTTTTCTTTATAATGACAAACAATAAAAACAACTTAAATATTAAATAAAAGACTCAGTTAAATTATAAGAACCTCACTTTATGCAATATTTTCTGCAAATAAGAATAATAGTTTAGAAGATGACCTAATCAGGGAAATTCACAATATATCATTAAGTGGGAAAAATAGATTACAAATGAATAGTAAAAGGATGATTCCAATTTTAAGGGAAAAAATTTTTATGCATAAATTAAAATGGAAAGGATATATACTATAATACAGGTAGAATGAAAAGGCAATTATATTTTCCTTTGGGTGTGTTTATATACTTTTTACAATAAATGTATATGAATTTTGTAATGAGGGAAAAATAATGAGATATATAAATACACACGCTTGAGATATACTGAACCCTGATAACCCACTGTAGTATGTTTTTCTTTTCTTTTCTTTTAATTTCTTTTTTGGCCGCACTGCACGGCATGCAGCATCTTAGTTCCCCGACCAGGGATTGCACCAGTGCCCCCTGCAGTGGAAATGTGGAGCCCTAACCACTGGACCGCCAGGGAATTCCCCTAGTATGTTTTTCTTGGAGATAGTATTTAGATCACCCTAAAATTTCAGAATAATTATAACTAATTTTGGTGGCTAATAACTGATCTGATCTCACCTACAACAAAAATGTATGTTGAGTTTCAGCAGTGGCTGAATCAAACTATTTGAACACTACTTTAACTAATTTTTTTTCAATTTTTTATATTATTGGTATACTTTGTGTATAATGTTTATGGTGACAAGATATTAAGATGTAAAAAGAGATACTTACACAGAGTAAATCAAAATGTAAAATTTAGTAAGATTCTTATCTTCTATGTCCATAAAACTGAGGGTAGCACACAAATGAAAGTTTACACTTCACATACAGAATCCAGAAAAGAAAAAGTTAAAGAATTTGAAAAGCCTAATTTTGCATGTTTCACTTTTGAGATTTATATATTTTGATTATATAAAACTAGTACAGTTTTTGCATTTTTAGAATCAAAAATAAAGATAGAAAGTGGGAGGGGGAAAGATAACCCAAAGCATAAAAACTCGATGCTGAATCATAACATAATAAAATGTTAGCTTCCACATTACTGAGAGAAAGCAAGACCCCCATCATTCACGCTGGCAAAAGCTTGCCTTTGCATAAACCATTTCTGTTCTCACTGTCATAAAACCAATGACTTTGGAAAGGGAAGAAAACACAGAATGACGTGCAAAGTAGCACACACCATGTTATTGCAGCTGGATAAAGAATATGTCACTAATGACTTTCTTTCTACCCGTCAGTTTTAAGTTGAGTTTCTTTTTTTTTTCCAAAATAGCAAATGGCCTTTATGAGTACAAAACAGAAGCAGTGAAATTCAAAATAATATCCAATTTCCACTTGATTTTGATACTGCATTAGTTAATAGAATGAGTTATTAATTATTTCTTGGAAAAGATATGACTCCCTTTTCTCTTCATTTGAGTTGAACATAACATGCCTGAACACTAAGCAGTTTTCTGTAATAAATTCAAAATAAAATTTTCATCAGATAGTTATCATGAAATGTTCATCTTAAATGAGGAATTATCCATGGGAATATTCACCTGAAGTCATTTGATAAATTCAGAAAACTAATGTAATTAAGTTCCCAAGTTGTCAGGTCAAGTCAGAGTGATGACTGTCTGTAAGGGACAACTGAAAAAATTAATTAATGACAATGGATTCTATTCATGATACCAAAAGCTAGTGATACAGCACTTCATCTCCACAAAGGAATCAACAAGAGAGAATTGGGCAAAAAGTATAGCTTCTTAACTGATAGGGCAGCTTAATTCTGTAATGGATTGGGACTGTCGACTTCTTAACATGTTTCAAAATAATAACGTCAATCACTTATCTTTAAAAATAAGGATGCTCATTCTCATCCGGGTTGGAGATCATGAAATGTTAAGTCCGGTGAAATCTGATTGAGATTAATCAACCTACAATCCTATGGGCAGTTAATAACAACCACAACTTTCCTTCATGAGGACTTTCTTAAGTGCCAGGCAGTTTTAAAAGCTTTACATATACTAATTCTCTTAATGAGCCTATGAAGTAGGTATTTTTATTATCCTCAGTTTAGATACAAGGAATTCAAAACATAGAAAGCTTCAGTGACTTGCTCAAAATCACTCATCTAGTAAGTGACAGAGCCAGGATTTGAACAGGTAAACAGGCCTCAGAATCCAGCCATAAACCATAAACAGCACATTCTATAAAATCCTTTTTGACAGTTACTAGAGCTGACCCTTTTTGATCAGAAGAAATTCAAATCAGTGATTTGGATTCATCAATTAAGCTATTATTATGATTTCAAAAGGAAGGATTAAAATTATCTTTAACTTAATTTGTTCATCTTTGACATAACCTTTTTTCTTTTTCATACTTTTTGTTCAGTAAACTAATGAAGTAGTTTATCCTATAAGTTATATGTTTATAGACTAAAAAAGAAGGGGCAAAACTTTCATTCTATAAACATCACAAAAGAATAAAGTTCAGGAACACACTATACATTTACCCTCTCAGATATAAACAAATATTAGAGGTAAGAATTTAATGTTAGGGCACAGAAATAAGCAAATGTGTTGTGGAACAAAATAATATTTCTACATTGATATGTTTGATATTCTGTATATTGTACCTTTAATTTCTCCGAGAAGTTCACTGGTATTTAATCTTTCCATTTTTTCCTTCCAATCTTTCGAAAGTAGTTTTTCCATGCAGGAGGAATCTATTAAAATAAAAAAGTAAGTATTAAAACTATTACACATGTATTTGATAAGTATTAAAATATTACAAATACAGAAGGCTGTGGAGTTTATGGAGAAATTCTGTTATTCAAAAATAAATGATTAAAGCTATTTTTTGTTGTTGCTGTTTTAACCCTAGGATACAGACAATTATATTCCGTTATCTACTACAAAATACCATAACTAAATTTTTTTTGGCTGGAAGATTATTTAAACTATTCCCACGAAAAAAAAAGATAATGCTCAATAATCTTATCTTGGTATTATAACTACAGTTAATTAATATTCAGCCAGCATTTATCACTTCTTAGACCAATTGGACAGAACAAGGGGCTTTTTCATACAAGCTTAAGTTTAGATATTATTCCTTTCAAACCAGGTGATGTTTTTTAAGTCCAAGCAAAATTCATGTGCTATTCAAGGAAGAATGATAAATCTTCAAAGGAGAAGAGACCAATCGACCTGTAACTACTTAGTCCTTAAAAAAGAAATAAACATATGGCAACTTTTGTAAAATACCCATTTAGAGTAAAATGCAAAGAAAATAAAGTCATGATGTCCTCTGTCCCCCAGTAATGAAAACAGTTAAAACTTTTCTCTTATATAAAAAGAGACGCATGATCTTTTCAAGAAAATCCTTATTTAAACGCTGCTTGACCTATTGCATTTCTAAATAGCATTTCTAAATAGCATACTAGATTACACTTGTTTCTATTAAGATTCATAAAGTTTACAGAAGTTTAAATTTTAGAATGTTCTAATAATTAGCAAATTTTTATCAATGAATTATTTTTTTCTCTCTGTTCAGATGGATTTGCAACTGGAGCTACTGCTTACATCTATTTACGTGTATCTTTTAAGCCTCAAATCTTAACAAACAGGCCATGTTTCCAAAAGGGAAAGCAGATTTAAATACTCAATCCTCAGTGCAAAGAATACTCCCATTAAACTTTAACATTCCAAGCGTCAAAATTCTGATAACTCCTTTTTAAAATTATATTTAAAATAATTACTTCAATTCCAAATGCCTTTTCTCTCCCATATCAGTACCTATCTCTTTAGCATTTTCCCTTTCATTTTTTCTCCAACTTCTAAATCCTCCTTGAATTTTTCAGAATGACAGTAAGGTCAAGATGGATCTGAAGGGTTTTAGAAACTAGATAAGCTTTAAAAAGAAGACAGTGAGCCCCGGGTAAGAGATGAGAGGACCACTGCATGGTTAGAAAGTATTGGTGAAAACAATTAACGTTTGTTCGTGACATGATCAATCAATCAAGGAATGGATAGAATCCAGATCAGTATGTTGGGAAATCGCTGATGAAGAACAACCATACTAGCTCTCTATCACAGAAGCTAAAGTTCTTTCTAAATAGAAGTCAGCTTGATTCTATTAAGTGAAAGCTCCCTGCTCCTTCTCTTACTTCTTCCCTTCTTTCCTTGCCTCCTTCTTTCCTTCCAGTCTTTCCTATTAATTATTTTCGTAGGCTTCAACAAGTGACCTACCACTGTGATTAAAAACTGGATTCTGAGTGACCTGCTAATAGGGCCTATATGCATATGCGTATGTTCAGTTTGTATTTAATTTTCAAAATGTTCTCTTGTTACTTTTATTTTAAATTCAGAAACAAGGTGTATACTTCGTTCCACACATATTTTGTTTTTATGCTAAAGTCATAGAAAAGATAATACTAATTTGAGAGTTAAGGAGCAAAATCTTCAAAGCCATGCCTATCAGAGATTACTTTTTCTCAAATCAGGTCTAAATTTCTGGATATAACATTAGACCATGTATAAGAATAATCAACAAAATGTCTTCAACTTCCTACCTTACTCAGTTTTGTTACTTTTTTTTAACCTTTTCATACATGTTATAACATTGTACTAAACTGATAATCACTGATACGAACGCTAAAGCATAACTTGTTTGGTTAAAATTTGAGTTGAGTGCACATATTATAATGGTCAAGACAAAAAGCCCAATTGACTAGTAATGATCCAAAATTCACAGCAAGTTCATAAACTAGGATTAGATACACACTAAATGTAAAACAGGCTAAAATATGTCTCTCATTTCTATTAATAGACCTGAAATCTTTCAGAGCTCCAGAAAAAGAATGCTGAAACTTCATGGGAGAAAAACAGAACTATATGGACAACAAGAATATACACTTCAAACATTTATCAAATAAGTTTGAAGACACAGCTTTACATAAAAGCTAATCATTAATAAAATGGTTAATAAATTCAAAACATTTCACATTCCTATTAGAAAATTAATTCTCACCATAATGCTGAGTTAATCTAGCTATATGAGTTCCCATTTCAGTAGAAGACACTGAGGGGAAAAACATAAAGCAGGCTTTGCAAGTCTATATTTATAGCCCATGAAAATATTTAGTAACAATCACTGATTGCCTTTATCTACAGGACAATAAAGGTCACTACATACAGCTTTATCAGCATTTAATCTCAATTCTGGGAGATTCCAGGAATATTCAAAACTGTGAGAAGGTCTCTTGAAAAACTGAGCTTTTTCACCTAATTATCTGTCTGCCAGACCTCTAAGGGCATACATACCACAATTAGTACTAAACACAACCCACACTGTAATGTAAAACAAGTAAGGTGAGGGAAAAAGACCAGAAGACGCAGTACCACAAGATGTACTAAAATGCTACATATGCAGAGGATACTACTGCCTCTACCAAGACGTTTCTGACTTGAAATGAGGAAATATATGCTAAAGTTAAAAGTGAAATTTTATATTTTCAAATTTCCCATTCAAAACAATATCCAGGTAAGGGTAAAAATTAACGGTATTCATCCTCCTGTGCCACATACGTCAACTACATTAACAGGACGCTAGCTTTACAGAGGCAATTCATCATATCAGACTTTGCCCCTTTCTGATCATGCACAAATGCAAAAATCAAAGAGGTCAAGATAAGTAAAGAAGTCCAGTTTGCCTTATGTCCACGCAAAGAGTAAGCCCATGTTTCAATTCAGTACTTATGCAGGATTCCAAATGGAAAAAAAAAGAACTAAACATCACCCGGATATTCTTGGATAACTCTACACAGATAAATATGCCACAGTCCTCAAAACAATGAAAAGATATACAGTATATTTTATTATCTGAGTTTGACTACTCAAATTTTAGTATTTTGACTGAGTTGTTTTCAGCTAAACAGGAAGAAACTACATACCTTTTGGAAATTATAGTATCACAATATTATAGTATGTGTCACGGTAATATGTACATATTAAAAATGAATGTAAGCCATAACACTTCAGTATAAAGTGGAAAATGCCAAAATTTATTCCTCTTACTTTGAAAGAATTAGTGTCCATAAACCAATACATATTCAATGAAATATGAGAGTTTATATTTATCTTGTCTAATTTTTGTAAATAGTGTGATAAAAACAGGACTGAAAAATCGAGTTGCACTTCAATTCTTGCTTATTTTTAATCAAGGATGTAAAGGGTTCTGATATGTTATAAATTAATTCTCAGTTGCATAGCTTTTGTTTTTCCTTTTCCTTTGCAAATTTAAGTTTTTCTATTTCAATAACCTTTTTCTAAGGATAAAAGGAAAGATATCATAATGGATTGCAAAGCAATGTTTCTGCTTCCTAAATACCTAGGTTTCCTAAATACCTAGGTTTCAGGCCAGGTAAGTCAGGAATGCTTTATCGTGCTAATAATTAATTTTACAGTACAAGGGAAATTTGAAGTGAGAGTATGTGAGATATTTATTTCCTAATCTATATGATGATATGTTAGGAACAATTGAAAATTATTCCTAGTTAAACAAAGCTGCAGCAGTGTTAACTACTATTCTGAGCAAAATAAAGGGTCAAAGAGAGTAAATAAAGAAATCATCATTAAAATTAAATCATGGGGGAATGGGAAAGGATAATGGGAAAAATTTTTTATCGTACTTTAAAACAATTTACCTGTGAGTAAACACTTATCATTATTCCCTTTACCTCAAAGTGATAAAGTTAGAAATGCTGAAACATTAGAAACATGACATAGAAAATAACTTTAAAATACCTTGGTGAGAAACAACAATGACTGCTCCCCCTGTATACAGATCCTACTGCTTTATTAACTTTTTTAAGAAAATATTAAAGCAATCCCTTTTATTTTTACCACAGGAATCATAAATTTCAGAAGCAATAAATTTTTTATGTATCCAAACAATGATAACTTATTAAAAGTATCCTTGACCTTGGTTTACAACTAATTCTGACAATATATATTTATATCCCTGCTGATCATCAATCTCACATTTTTCATTAGGAAACAGAGATGCACATGCCAGTTACTGTACATTTTTCCACAGTGACGAGTGCTCCACAATACAGTGGGATAAAATTGGAGCTTGGAGAGCTTGAAGAGCACTCTTAAATTTTAATTAAAACCCTCCAAGCTCACTAAAAATAATTAGACACAAAAATGTGCCAGTTTTATTTTGAAGTCACTATAACGTACAAAGCACACTCCCTGACGACTGCTCATGCTCTCATTCTCTCTCTCTCTCCCTCTCTCCAATGAAACAACTGATTTTCCACATACGAACAAGGCGGTATAAATAGAGGCTGTTTTCAATCCTGCTCTTCATGCTGGGAAGCTGACAGAAAAGACAGTAGAGTGGGTTTTTCAGACCGCACCAAATGAACCTAGAATAACTTGCCTAACCAAGAGTTCGAATCACTGACAAACTCTAGATAAAATTCAGTCTTCAAGGAACACCACGGGTTATATCACTGATCTTTTTTGATCCAAAAGCCAAACCTTTAACCTCTTAAATGTTTTTGCTTTCTTAAAATATCTCATACAATGCTATATTCCATCCTATTTTTAGCTAAGCAGCAAGAGAAAGCATGCCTTTCCCATACAGCAGGGCAATGATATAAACATCAACACAGATGCACTGCCAGGAAGAGCTGGACTTCTCAAGCACTTGATCATTAAGGAATGCACCAACTGTTTTGGATAATCTCGTGCCAGCTCCCCTTTTGCTCCACACTCCCCTCTGGGAGTGGCCAAACTTGTCCTGATCTTAATTTTTCATTTTACTCCTCCATAGCCTCCCCCCATCCCCAAAAAGATGAGAAATGGCATTTATGCCTAGCAATGAAAAAGCAGGCTCACTTCCCCAAACAGACCAAAACTTTCAAACAATTAACCCTCCCCTCTTCTTTCAGATAAATTACTAAGTATAAAATGCAATCTGATTCCTTTGTTTATTCAATATGAACAATTTGTAAATGACTCAAGGATAAAATTCAGAAAATGTTGTGCTAAATTAGAACCATTATAAACATGCTAATGACTCAATGCTTCAGTAAAACACGCATGATCGGTGTGAAGAAATAGATTTAGTTCCTGTGAAATTCTGTTGTGCTGCTTTAAAACGATTTGGTCATTAAATCAGATATATTCCTTCCAGGAAAAATGTTAATTCCACAACCACTTTACTAGATAATATACTGTGAGTGTCTGTGTGTGTGTGTGTCAATGGGAGCTATTGAAAATGTCATTAGAACTGTTAGATGCAAGATTCTGACATGTTCATGAGGGAGAGAAAACCCCACATTTGAAAGCTGCAGGAAATACACATATAGACATCATCACACTGGGTGCAATATTCTCTCTTTGCACTGTTTTGATCTACCAAAGTCTGATAATTTTTTATAGGGACCCCTTAAAATTGGCACTTAACATACATTCATGGAAGTCACATTGTTCTATATGTGCAGGTAAGAGGTATCTTTCATCTGCTTTCCAAAGCTGCTTAACACCTATAACAATATCAGAAGGATCATTCAAAACCAAATTCCTCTCCCATATCTATCAAAGTACAACTGCTACCTACCAATGCCAATATAGAAAAAGAGGGAAATATCCAGCAGGTAAATCAGAGGCTCACAGCCTCCTGCTGTAGCTGAGACTTCAGTGATCACTAAGACCAAAACCCCATTTCAGAAATGAGGAAACAGAGTCAAGATAAGGAAGTCACTTGCCTTGCCCGAGGCCAAACAGTTGGCGACAGAGCCCTGACTCGAGTTCAGTGCTGGTTTTACTGAAATGACTATTTAAAGCATTATTTGTACATCAGTTTTAGTCTCTATGATGCAGCATTCAACAATAGAAAATGAATAATTACATCTATTATTAATTGCTTCAGATATGAAGTGAAGCACTCTAGTTCTTTAGAGAAGGGTGCTAAAAATTCGAGGTATTGCAGTGAAAGTAAATAGCGTTCAACAGCCAATTCTCCCATACATACTCCATTACACTAGTCTTCCTGTTCCTCCATATTTCATTTTCTATAACGCCTTATCTTTTTTGAACTAAGAGCTTTCTTTTCCTGAAGTCATCCACTGAGGAATAGCTAAGATGCTGCTTAAAAATACTCTTGAACTCAAAAAGTAATTCCTTCCAAATTATATTTTATTTCATGTACAAGAAGTAAGTATGCAGCCTGACACTATTTTCTGCTGCTCCATTGCCAAAGGCTAAGGTATTCAAACCATATGACGTGGGACACTGCTCTTTGGGTTCTACAAATGGTTGACTTCATTTTTACTCTTTCAAATATATATTTAACTGCTTTTTAAAAACTTTATAGAACTGTGGAAACAATAATTTTTGTGTGCCCACTGTGTCCTATAGTCCTTCTTTTGATTTCTTTGGGGAAATACTGCTGAATGCCACTATTGTCCTGATGGAGTTGTCAATCACAGGGCTTTGCTGTCTGCTTCCTACTTGACCCAGTCAGAATTCTCTCCTGGAACTATCTGGAAAGGCTCTCTTATGCTCAAGTTGAAAGCTATAAGTATATGGGCCAGGGATCAATCGTCATGGACATTCTCCCTGGCACATGGAGAGAGTCTGTATGCAATAAGAATGAATGAAACCAAAAATACTAAGCAAAGTAGAGAGGAGCAGATAGGAAAAGATAGAGGGAAAAAACCTTTACATCATGTTAGCATACTTACATCCCCAAAGAGCTAAAGCCAAATTCTGCTCCTGGGATTCTTCATAATGTAAGCCAATATATTCCTGTTTTTGCTTACACTATTTGAGTTGGGTTTCTGCCAGTTGTAACTTACCAAAAAACCTAAACAACAAGAAAACTGTAACAAAAACTGTCATACACATTCAAACGTGTTATGTTCCAAAGTTTAACACACCGAAAATCACCAATGCATTAACTTGTACTACCAGAGTAAAACATTTATTATGCAAACCTTGAAATAAGCCTCTTGCTATATTGAAAGATATGCAACAATGTTAAGGTAAAATACTATAGGACTGATATTTACAATTATTTAGCTATCTGAATTAGGATTTTCTGAACATGAGGCAACCAAAAGAAAATACAGCAGAAATAAGGTAGAAGCTTAAGGTCATTAAAAACAATAACAACAACTCCCATCTAAGATCAACAAGCCCCGATTTCAGTTTCATGTTCATCAAAACAGCTTCATTGTTCTGGTCAGTTGACTTCATGTTTAAAATTATAAAAAAAAATTAAAAAATAAGATTTGGGCTTCCCTGGTGGCGCAGTGGTTGAGAGTCCGCCTGCCGATGCAGCGGACACGGGTTCGTGCCCCGGTCCGGGAGGATCCCGCATGCCGTGGAGCGGCTGGGCCCGTGAGCCATGGCCGCTGAGCCTGCGCGTCTGGAGCCTGTGCTCCGCAGCGGGAGAAGCCAAACAGTGAAAGGCCCGCGTACCGCAAAAAAAAAAAAAAAAAAATAAGTTTTTACTGATAAAATATCCCTTCCTATATGTTTTATTTATGTATTGGCAATCCATAAGAGATCAATTTAAGATAAGGTTATACTCAAGTTGGTTTTAAGGGTCCTCCATAATCTGGCCCTAGTGATTCATTTCCTATTACTTTTGCTACCTGAAACTCTTCATTCTGTTCAAATGAATTCACCAAACATACCTCCCTCTTCTGTACATGTCTTGTGTTTTTTCACTTCCACACCTTTGATCATGACATCCTCCTGATACTAATGTCTCCCCACTTCTTAATGCTTATGAAAAACCTTCCTATTCTGTGCTGCCTACATTAAATACCACCTCCTCAATTATGCCTTGATTTATGACTTGAAGCATAAATTCTCATCCTCTGAAAAGCAAAGTAGCACTTGCTGAGCACATATTATCTCTCAGGCACTGTATTTTTTACATTTTTTTCATGTATCAACTCATTAACTCAATTTCATAACTCTTCTACGTCTACCACTGCTATTACTTACCAATTTTACCACCATATGACTAGATATCTGGTCAAGTTCATACTATATTACCTAACTAAATATTAAGTTCCTTGATGGTCAGGGAATGTTTCCAATACCACTTTGTGTTCTTCCATATTACTTAAGCTCTGCACATAGTAAGTACTAAAACAAATTCTTTAATATACTAAAGAAGATCACTTTGTGTGTGTTAAGGAGTGACAGAACTACCTTTTTATTAACTATATTGATAAATAATTTAATATACATCATATAATAAATGCACCCATCTTAAATGTGTATTTGATCAATTTTGTCAAATTACACATTCATGTAGCTGCCACCACAAAGAAAATATAGAACATTTCCAAAAAGTTATTGTATGCTCCCTTTCAGTCATTTATCCATAATCCTAACCCAGGCAACCACCGATCTGACTTCTATTGCTATAGAATAATTTTGCCTACTCTTGAATTTTATAAAAATGAAAGTATACAGTATGTACTTTTTGGATATGAATCCTTCCAAATAGCATAAAATTTTCGAGATTCAATCATGTTGCAGCATGTATGAGTACGTTGGTCCTTTGTGTTAATGGGTAGACTTCCATTGTATAAATACACCACAAATTGTTTATCCATTCATCTGTTTTTGGACATGTGGGTTTCTCCCACTTTGGGGCTATTATGAAAATCCATTCATAAGTCTTTTTATAAATATACATCTCTTTTTTCCCTCTAAAAATGGAATTTCTTCAAAATGTGGGGTCGTTATAGGCCTGACTTTATAAGAAACTGCCAAAAAGTTTTCCGAAGGGGCTACATCATTTTACACTTCCACCAACAATGCATAAGAGGGTCTAGTTGCTTTATACCCTCATTAACACTTCTTAGCGTTACTACTTTAATCTTAGTCATTCTAGTGAGTGTATAGTGGTATCTCAGTGTGGTTTTAACTTACATTTCCTCAATGACTAAAGAATAAAATATACTTTCATGTGCTTATTGACTGTGTGTATATCTACTTTTGTGAAGTGTTGTTCAAATATTTTACCCATTTTTATATTTAATCATTTGTCTTCTTTTTAGCGAGTTTTAAGTTATTTATATTTATATATGCTTTATAAATTACATATTCATACAATTATATATTTATATAATATATATATAATTTATTATATATTACATATACATAAGTTATTTATGAATATAAACAGATACCTATCTTTTTTTTTTTTTTTTTTTTTTTTTTTTTTTTTTTTGCGTTATGTGGGCCTCTCACTGTCGTGGCCTCTCTCGTTGCGGAGCACAGGCTCCGGACATGCTGGCTCAGCGGCCATGGCTTATGGGCCCAGCCGCTCTGCGGCATGTGGGATCCCCCCGGACCAGGGCACGAACCCGTGTCCCCTGCATCGGCAGGTGGACTCCCAACCACTGCGCCACCAGGGAAGCCCCTATCTTTTATATATTTATATGTATTGTGAATATTTTTACCAAGTCTGCAGTATGCCTCTTTATCTTCACAGTGCATCTTTTGAGGATCCATTGTTTCTTAATTTGATATTATCCAATTATCAAGGTTTTTTCTTTATGATTAGTGTTTTCATCTAAGAAATCTTTACCTACACCAAGATCACAAAGTATTCTATATTTTCCTCTAGAAGCTTTATATTTTAGTTTTATATTTAGATCTGTGATCCATTCTGTTATTTCGTGTGCATAGGTCTATTTCTGGATTCTCTGTTCTGTTTTACTGATCAATTCATTATCCTTATACCAATACCAAACTGTTTTGATTACTGAGCTTTATAGTAAGTCTTGCAATCACATAGAATTAGTCCTCCATGTTTGTTCTTCTATTTCAAATTTGCTTTGGCTATCCTTGGTCCTTTGCATTTCCATTTGAATTTTAGAATCAGCTTGCCCACCTCCCCCCAAAAAAACACCTTGGATTTTATTGGATTTGCCTTGAATCTACAGGTCACTTTCATCCTTTATTACTTTTAATATAAATATTGAAAGCTATGAATTTCCCTCAAAGTACTGTTTTAATTTCATCCCACATATTTTGTTAGGTTATGTTTTCATTATCATTCAGTTTAATATATTTTACAATTTTCCTTGTTCTTTTTCTTTGTTATGTGGTTTAGTTATATGTATGTGGTTTAGTGGCCAAACATTTGGGATTTTTAAAATTTTCCTTTTGTTATCTATTTGTAATTTATTTCCATTGAGAACAAGGAATATACTTTATATAATTTCAGTCCTTTTATGTTTATTGAGACTTGTTTTATGGCCTAGCATATGCTTTATCTAGTGAGATTTGAATACACACTTGAAATGAATAATTATTCTGCAATTTTGAGTGTAGTACTCTAACAGTGTCAATTAGGTCAAACTGATGGATAATGTTGTTCAGGTCTTCTATAGTCTTACGGATTTTCTGTCTTTTTTTTTTTTCAACTTCTGAAAGAGAAGTATTGAAATCTCCAACAATAATTAGATGGGAGACTTGTCTTTTTTTTCTTTCAGTCTGTCAACTTTTGCTTCATGTATTTTGAGCCTCTGTTTTTAGATGCATATACATTTAGAAACGTTATGTCTTCTTGATGACCTAGCTCTTTAATCATTATGAAATATATTTTTGATCTCTGGTAATATTCCTTTTTCTGCAGTCTACTTTTATATTAACCACTTCAGCTTTCTTATCATTAGTGTTTGCATGGTGTATCTTCACCCATCCTTTTACTTCAAACCTATCTACATCTTTATATTTACTGTGTTTCTTGTAGTCAGTATATTAATTGATTCTTGTTTTTTAATCCAATTTGATAATCTCTACCTTTCAAAGTTAGAACAATTAGTCCATTTACATTTAATGTAATTATTGTTAATAGAGTTTAAATCTACCATTTTGCTATTTTTTTCTATATTTTTCATCTGTACTTTGTTCCTTTTATCCTATTTCCTTGTCTTTTAATTAATTTAACTTTTTAGAATTAATTTATCTCCTCTATTGGTTTATCAGTTATATCTCTTTATTTCATTATCTTATTGATTGGTCAAGAATTTATAACATGTATCTTTAACTTACAACAGTCTATCATCAAGTAATATACCATTTCAGATACAACGTAAGAAACTTAAAAATGCTCCATCTTTTGTGCTATTGTTGTCATACATACTACTTTTACATGTTTTAAACTCCATAATAAATTGTTACTGTTTTTGCTATAGAGCAAATTATAGCTAAATTAATTATTAGAAAGTATTAGAAAATGCCTTCAGATTTACCATTTTCAGTACTCTTCATTTCTTTTTAAAAACCTAAGTTTTCATCTAGAATTATTTTCCTTTAGCCTGACAAAATTTCATTAAAATTTTCCATAGAGAAAACTTGCTGGCAGTAAATTCTCCAGACTTTGTTTGTCTGAAATGTCTGTATTTCACCTTCAGGTGAATATTCAGGTGAAGAATATTTTTAATAAATATAGAATTCAAGGTTTTTTTTTTCTTTTAGGACTCCAAAAGATGCCACTGCAATGTCTCTGACTTGTATTTTTTCTGATGTGAAGTCAGGGATAATTTCTATCTTTGTCCCACTATAAACAGTGTATCTTTGGCCACTTTTAAGATTCTCTTACATTAGTTTTCACCAATTTTATTTTGGTGTCCTTTGATATACATTTTTCTTTGTGTTTATCCTTCTTGGACCTAGAGATTTATATTTTTGACAAATCTGGAATTTTTTCAGCCATTTTGTCTTAAAAATATATATATATAAATCTGGTCTATCCTCTCTAGGTACTCTAATTGCACATGATCCATTAGTTCTTAAAAGCTATGAGGCTCTATTTATTTATATTTTCCCTGCCTTTTTTCTCTCTGTGCACCAGTCTGGATGGTTTCTATTACCCTGTCTTTAGTTTAACTAATCTTTTAATGTACAGCTAATTATTTGCATTTAAATTCTTCAAGTACTTTTTTTTAATTTTAAGATATTGTATTTTTCACTCCTTGCATTTGTAAATTTTTTATTTTATTGTTTCCATTTCTCTCTTCAATATGTTCATATTTTCCTTCAATCCTTGAGTATATCTATATGGTAATTTTAAAGTCATTATCTGCTAATTCTAATATTATCTGTGTAATTTCTTAGTCTCTTTCTATTGATTGATTTTTGCTTCTTCATATGTCTAGTACTTTATTGTATATTGGGCAACAAGTATATTATATTGCTGAGTGTTTGGAATTTGTTCTTTTCCTTTAAATAGTATGAATTTTCTTCTGGTGGGTATTCATTTATTCACAGATCATCTGATCATTTTGAGGTTTTTTTTAAGCTTTGTTATGGTGGGGATAGAGTATCATTTACTCTGGCGCTAATTTATCCTTATTCCAAAGATACAGCTTTTCTGGGTCTCCACTGAATGCCCTGGGTGTTTAATGAAGACATTGCACTGGAGAAAGTTGAAACTTAAATGTATCCCTATAATGTATGAACCATGATAGTTTTGCAGTTTACTAGTTTTTCTCTTCCAGGTGGTTGTTCTTTGCCAAGCTTCTTGTAGTCATACTCTATTCATGTATTGGGTTGGCCAAAAAGTTCATTCGGGTTTTCCATAAGAGCTTACGGAAAACCCCAAAAGAAATTTTGGCCAACCCAATAGTATTAGTATTCAGCAAAAACTCAAGAGGACTCCTGATAAGACTTGTGGAGTTCTTTCTCTGTACAGCTTTCTTCACTCTCAGCATCCCCCCTGCAAATAATAGCCACTACAGTTTCCCCAAACTCTGACCCCTGATTGTTCAGGTCAGTGAGGTTGCCTTATAGTACTTGGGTTGGTTCTCCTTGCATCAGGCTCTGCTAAATGCCACCAGGTAGAAAGCCAGGATAATTAGGGCTCAGTTTGTTTTTCTTCACTCATAGATTATAGTCTCCTGCTTCCTGATTTCTAACTTCTTAAAACAGTTGCCACATATAGCTGATCAAGATCTCTTGTTTATATTAGTAGATCGAGTCTACTACCACTTACACATTTATGGCAGAAGCAGAACTACAATATACTTTTCAAAATAATGTTACCACAGAAAATCATTCTCTACCAGTTCCTTTTTTAAAAGATAGTTTAGGGTTTTTTCCATTAATTTCATATTAATATTTTGGCATTTTATAGGGGCATGGGCAACTAATCTTCATAAAGGATTTTGAATGTCAGGTTTTTTTTAACATCTTTATTGTAGTATAATTGCTTTACAATGTTGTGTTAGTTTCTGCTGTATAACAAAGTGAATCAGCTCTAGGTATACATATGCCCCCATATCCACTCCCTCTTGCGCCTCCCTCCCACCCTCCCTTATCCCACCCCTCTAGGTAGTCAAAAAGCACTGAGCTGATCTCCCTGTGCTAAGCAGCTGCTTCCCACTAGCTATCTATTTTACATTTGGTAGTGTATATATGTAAATGCCACTCTCTCACATTGTCTCACCTTACCCTTCCCCCTCCCCGTGTCCTCAAGTCCATTCTCTACATCTGTGTCTTTGTTCCTGTCCTGCCCCTAGGTTCATCAAAAACAGTTATTTTTTAGGTTCCATATATATGTGTTAGCATACGGCATTTGTTCTACTCTTTCTGACTTACTTCACTCTGTATGACACATTCTAGGTCCATCCACCTCACTACAAATAACTCACTTTCGTTTCTTTCTATGGCTGAGTAATATTCCATTGTATATATGTGCCACACCTTCTTTATCCATTCATCTGTCGATGGACACTTAGGTTGCTTCCATGTCCCGGCTACTGTAAATAGTGGTGCAATGGACATTGGGGTACATGTCTCTTTTTGAATTATGGTTTTCTCAGGGTATATATGCCCACTAGGGGCATCGCTGGGTCATATGGTAGTTCTATTTTTAGTTTTTTAAGGAACCTCTATACTGTTCTCCA
Organism: Grampus griseus; assembly: GCF_964374135.1. Classification (NCBI taxonomy): domain Eukaryota; kingdom Metazoa; phylum Chordata; class Mammalia; order Artiodactyla; family Delphinidae; genus Grampus; species Grampus griseus. The sequence goes on from NC_139002.1 coordinate 71,258,986, forward strand.
TAGTGATTGTATCAATTTACATTCCTACCAACAGTGCAAGAGGGTTCCCTTTTCTCCACACCTTCTCAAGCATTTACAGTGTGTAGATTTTTTTTTTTTTTTTTTTTTTTTGTGGTATGCAGGCCTCTCACCGCTGTGGCCTCTCCCATTGTGGAACACAGGCTCCGGATGTGTAGGCTCAGCGGCCATGGCTCACGGGCCCAGCCGCTTCGCGGCATGTGGGATCCTCCTGGACTGGGGCACGAACCCGTGTCCCCTGCATCGGAAGGCAGACTTTCAACCACTGTGCCACCAGGGAAGCCCTACTGTTTGTAGATTTTTTGATGATGGCCATTCTGACTGGTGTGAGGTGATACCTCATTGTAGTTCTGATTTGCATTTCTCTAATGATTAGTGACGTTGAGCATCCTTTCATGTGTTTCTTGGCAATCTGTCTGTCTTCTTTGGAGAAATGTCTATTCAGATCTTCTGCCCATTTTTTCATTGGCTTGTGTGGTTTTTTTTTATATTGAGTTGCGTGAGCTGCTTGTATATTTTGGAGATTAATCCTTTGTCAGTTGCTTCGTTTGCAAATATTTTCTCCCATTCTGAGGGCTGTCTTTTCGTCTTGTTTATGGTCTCCTTTGCTGTGCAAAAGCTTTTAAGTTTCATTAGGTCCCATTTGTTTATTTTTGTTTTTATTTCCATTTCTCTAGGAGGTGGGTCAAAAAGGATCTTGCTGTGATTTAGGTCATAGAGTGTTCTGCCTATGTTTTCCTCTAAGAGTCTTATAGTATCTGGCCTTATATTTAGGTCTTTAATCCATTCTGACTTTATTTTTGTGTATGGTGTTAGGAAGTGTTCTAATTTCATTCTTTTACATGTAGCTGTCCAGTTTTCCCAGCACCACTTATTGAAGAGGCTGTCTTTTCTCCATTGCATATTCTTGCCTTCTTTATCAAAGATAACGTGACCATAGGTGAGTGGGTTTATCTCTGGTCTTTCTATCCTGTTCCATTGATCTGTATTTCTGTTTTTCTGCCAGTATCTCCAGTTCCGTTTTTCTTTCTCAAGATTGCTTTGGCTATTTGGGGTCTTTTGTGTTTCCATACCAATTGTGAAATTTTTTGCTCTAGTTCTGTGAAAAATGCCATTGGTAGTTTGATAGGGACTGCATTGAATTTGTAGATTGCTTTGGGTAGTATACTCATTTTCACACTGTTGATTCTTCCAATGCAAGAACATGGTATATCTCTCTATCTGTTTCTATCGTCTTTAATTTCTTTCACCAGTGTCTTATAGTTTTCTGAATACAGGCCTTTTGTCTCCTTAGCTGGGTTTATTCCTAGGTATTTTATTCTTTGTGTTGCAATGGTCAATGTGTTTCCTTAATTTCTCTTTCGGATCTTTCAGCGTTAGTATATAGGAATACAAGAGATTTCTGGGCATTAATTTTGTATCCTGCTACTTTGCCAGATTCATTGATTAGCTCTAGTAGTTTTCTGGTAGCATCTTTAGGATTCTCTATGTATAGTATCATGTCATCTGCAAATAGTGACAGTTTGACTTCTTCTTTTCCAGTTTGGATTCCTTTTATTTCTTTTTCTTCTCTGATTGCTGTGGCTAAAACCTCCAAAACTATGTTGAATAATAGTGGTGAGAGTGGGAAACCTTGTTTGTTCCTGATCTTAGAGGAAATGGTTTCAGTTTTTCACCATTGAGAACGATGTGGGCTGTGGGTTTGTCATATATGGCCTTTATTATGTTGAGGTAGGTTCCCTCTATGCCCACTTTCTGGAGAGTTTTTATCATAAATGGGTGTTGAATTTGTCAGAAGCTTTTTCTGCATCTATTGGGATGATCATATGACTTTTATCCTTCAATTTGTTAATATGGTGTATCATATTGATTGATTTGTGTATACTGAAGAATCCTTGCATTCCTGGGATAAACCCCACTTGATCATGGTGTATGATCCTTTTAATGTGCTGTTGGATTCCGTTTCCTAGTATTTTGTTGAGGATTTTTGCATCTGTGTTCATCAGTGATATTGGCCTTTAGTTTTCTTTCTTTGTGACATCTTTGTCTGGTTTTGGTCTCAGGGTGACAGTGGCCTTGTAGAAGGAGTTTGGGAGTGTTCCTCCCTCTGCTATATTTTGGAAGGGTTTGAGAAGGATAGGTGTTAGCTCTTCTCTAAATGTTTGATAGAATTCACCTGTGAAGCCATCTGGTCCTGGGCTTTGGTTTGTTGGACGATTTTTAGTCACAGTCTCAATTTCAGTACTTGTGATTGGTCTGTTCATATTTTCTGTTTCTTCCTGGTTCAGCTTTGGAAGGTTGTGCTTTTCTAAGAATTTGTCCATTTTTTCCAGGTTGTCCATTTTATTGGCACATAGTTGCTTGTAGTAATCTCTCATGATCTTTTGTATTTCGGCAATGCCAGTTGTTACTTCTCCCTTTTCATTTCTAATTCTGTTGATTTGAGTCTTCTTCCTTTTTTTCTTGATGAGTCTGGCTAATGCTTTATCAATTTTGTTTTATCTTCTCAAAGAACCAGCTTTTAGTTTTACTGATCTTTGCTATTGTTTCCTTTATTTCTTTTTCATTTATTTCTGATCTGATCTTTATGATTTCTTTCCTTCTGCCAACTTTGGGGTTTTTTTGTTCTTCTTTCTGTAATTGCTTTAGGTGCAAGCTTAGGTTGTTTATTTGAGATGTTTCTTGTTTCTTGATGTAGGATTGTACTGCTATAAACTTCCCTCTTAGAACTGCTTTTGCTGCATCCCATAGGTTTTGGGTTGTCATGTGTTCATTGTCATTTGTTTCTAGCTATTTTTTTATTTCCTCTTTTATTACTTCAGTGATCTCTTGGTTATTTAGTAGCGATTCTTTAGCCTCCATGTGTTTGCATTTTTTTACAGTTTTTTTCCTGTAATTGATATCTAGTCTCATACCATTGTGGTCAGAAAAGATACTTGATATGATTTCAATTTTCTTAAATTTACTGAGGCTTGATTTGTGACCCAAAATATGATCTATCCTGGAGAATGTTCCATGAGTACTTGAGAAGAAAGCATATTCTGTTCTTTCTGGATGGAATGTCCTATAAATATCAATTAAGTCCGTATTTTCTATTGTGTCGTTCAAAGCTTCTGTTTCCTTATTTATTTTCATTTTGGTGATCTGTCCTTTGGTGAAAGTGGGGTGTTAAAGTCCCCTACTATTATTGTGTTACTTTCGATTTCCCCTTTTATGGCGGTTAGAATTTGCTTTATGTATTGAGGTGCTCCTATGTTGGGTGCATAAATATTTACAATTGTTATATCTTCTTCTTGGATTGATCCCTTGATCATTATGTAGTGTCCTTCTTTGTCTCTTGTAATAGTCTTTATTTTAAAGTCTATTTTGTCTGATATGAGAATTGCTACTCCAGCTTTCTTTTGACTTCCATTTGCATGGAATATCTTTTTCCATTCCCTCACTGTCAGTCTGTATGTGTCCCTATATCCGAAGTGTGTCTCTTGTAGACAGCATATATACAGGTCATTTTTGTATTCATTCAGCCAGTATGTCTTTGGGATGGAGTATTTAATCCATTTACATTTAAGGTACTTATCAATATGTATGTTCCTATTACCATTTTCTTAATTGTTTTGGGTTTGTTTTTGTAGGTCTTTTCCTTCTCTTGTGTTTCCTACCTAGAGAAGTTCCTTTAGTATTTGTTGTACAGCTCGTTTGTTGGTGTTGAATTCTCTTAACTTTTGTTTGTCTCTAAAGCTTTTGAATCTGAATGAGCTCCTTCGAATCTGAATGAGATCCTTGCTGGGTAGAGCAATCTTGGTTGTAGGTTTTTCCCTTTCAACACTTTAAATGTGTCCTGCCACTTCCTTCTGGCTTGCAGTGTTTCTGCTGAAAGATCAGCTGTTAACATTATGGGGATTCCCTTGTATGTTATTTGTTGCTTTTCCCTTGCTGCTTTTAATATTTTTTCTCTGTATTTAATTTTTCATAGTTTGATTAATATGTGTCTTGGTGTGCTTCTCCTTGGATTTATCCTGTATGGGATTCTCTGCGCCTTCTGGATTTGATTGACCATTTCTTTTCCCATGTAAGGGAAGTTTTCAACTATAATCTCTTCAAATATTTTGTCCGACCCTTTCCTTTTTTTCTTCTTCTTCTGAGACCTCTATAATTCGAATGTTGGTGCATTTAATGTTGTCCCAGAGGTCTCTGAGACTGTCCTCAATACTTTTTATTCTTTTTTCTTTATTCTGCTCTGCAGCAATTATTTCCACTATTTTATCTTCCAGGTCACTTATCTGTTCTTCTGCCTCAGTTGTTCTGCTATTGATCCCTTCTAGAGAAGTTTTAATTTCATTTATTGTGTTGTTCATCATTGTTTGTTTGCTCTTTAGTTCTTCTACATCCTTGCTAAAAGTTCCTTGTATTTCCTCCATTCTGTTTTCAAGATTTTGGATCATCTTTACTATCATTACTCTGAATTCTTTTTCAGGTAGACTGCCTATTTCCTCTTCATTTGTTTTGGCTGGTGGGTTTTTACCTTGCTCCTTCATCTGCTGCATATTTCTCTGTCTTCTCATTTTGCTTAACTTACTGTTTGGGGTCTCCTTTTCACAGGCTGCAGGTTCGTAGTTCCCATTGTTTTTGGTGTCTGCTCCCAGTGGGTAAGGTTGGTTCAGTGGGTTGTGTAGGCTTCCAGGTGGAGGGTACTGGTGCCTGTGTTCTGGTGGATGAGGCTGGATCCTGTCTTTCTGGTGGGCAGGAACATATCTGGTAGTGTGTTTTAGGGTGTCTGTGAACTTATTATGAGTTTAGGCAGCCTCTCTGCTAATGGGTGGGGTCATGTTCCTGTCTTTCTAGTTGTTTGGCATGGGGTGTCCAGCACTGGAGCTTGCTGGTCCTTAAGTGGAGCTGGGTCTTAGTGTTGAAATGGAGATATCTGCGAGAGCTCTTGCCGATTGATATTATGTGGGGCTGGGAGGTCTCTGGTGGTCCAATGTACTGAAATTGGCTCTCTCACCTCAGAGGCTGAGGTCTGACACCAGCTGAAGCACCAAGACCCTGTCAGCCACACGGCACTCTTGTTTCCAACAGACCCTGCAGGCAGAGACCCAGGAGACTGACTGATGTGGTAGGAATTCTCACCTCTGCTGGCTTCTGTCAGGTGTCCCAGCATCTCTTACTGCAACAGCTTTGGGACAAGTAGTGCCCAGCCAGTAAAGTTGCATCCCATTCTCATCCCAGCTGTTGGGTAGGAAGAAATTGCCCTCTACCCTTCTAGCTTCTTCTGGCTGGTCAAAATGGCTGAAACTCTCACCTTAAATGCCATCTTCTACTAAAGACAAAAGAGGGTGTCATAGATTTTTATAAGGCATAATAGCAAGCCATAATATCTCTCTTTTAGAATAAGAGAATATCAAAGCTAAAAAAGCTACTGGAAAATTTACTGGTCAACACCCCCATGCTATAAAGAGAGAAACTGAAGCCTAGATAAGGAAAGTGATTTATTTAAGATCATATTTTGTGACACAAACCTAAAACACAGGTGTCCCAGAGCCCACTCTGCTGACAGTGAACACAAAGAGAACTCTCTTAAATTCTATCTCAATGTAGCATGCTTATCACAGTTTCAAAGATATACACAAGTAGCTGATGAGTGCTCTGAGCCCTTAACTACTCCCTGCAAAGCAGTATAATCAAGCAGTTCAAAATGGAAAGCTGGATAACCACTAAAAGAATCATAAAAGACCGTGTATCAATAAGGTCATAGAGAAGGAAAAATAAAATAATAAAAAAATACATGATTAATAAAGAAGACAAAAACTGAGAAATAAAGAAACAAAAACTAGATGGACAGGGAAAACAGAAAATACATTAAAAATGGTAGACTTAAAATGAAATATCAGGAATTATATTAATATAAAAGGGCTAAATATGACAAATTTTAAAAAGATAGTCAAAGTGGGATGAAAATCAGAACCCAACGTTAGGTTGTTTATAACATAGAAACATTAAATATAGGACACAAAAAGATTAAAAGTAAATAGATAAAAAGGGGTATATCATACAAACACTAGCCAAAAAAAAAAAAAAAGCTGGTATAGATATATTAATAGCAGATAAATATACTTTAAGGCAAGCCATATCAATAGAGATAAGGACGGACATTGAATAATGATAAAAGGCTCATTCTAACAATCCTAAAACTAGTAAAATCAATAAGATAAACCAGCATATCTCCATAAAAAGTTAGGCATATCCCCAATCATAGTTGAGATTTTAACATAGGTCCCTCAGTAGAATAAGAGAAAAATCAATAAAAATACAGAATAAGAAATATGATCAACTTACATTAACTAATTGACATATTTCAAACTCTACCCCCCAATAACTGTATGATATACATTCTGTTCAAGTGCACATGGAAATTATTCAAATAGACCACATGTTGAGGGATAAAGCAAGTCTAAACAAATTTCAAAAACTGAAATCATGGAGAGTATAGTTTCTGACCACAATGGAATCAAAACAGAAATAGGTAATAGGAAGATAACTAGAAAATCACCAAAGCAGGATTTAAACAACACACTTAACTAATCTATGGCACAAAAAATTAATCACAATGAATATTACATAATATTTTGCACTGAATTATAATGAAAATCTGACATCTGAAAATTTTTATGTCAGATAATGCAGTTATTAAAACTTAAAATGCAAATGTTACAGAAGCAGAAAGGTTGAAAATAAATTACCTAAGCTCCATCTTAATCTAGAAGAAGTACACCAAATAAACCCCCAGACAGGGATGATGAAAAAATATCTGAAAGCATAAGTCAATGAAATAGACAACTGTAGTAAAATAGAGAACAAAATAAAACTAAAAGATGAACCTTTAGCAAGACTGATCAAGTAACAGGGAAAACAAATTATTAACATTAGTAATGAAAAAGGAGACATCACTATATATTACTATAGATACTATAATAATAAAATGGATTGAACAACTTTATGCTAATAAATTTGAAAGTTTAGATAAAAAAGAAACACTTCTTTTAAAAAACACTTATTAAAGTAGAAAACCAAAATAGTTCTTTATCTACTAAAGACAATTAATTTATAATTAAAAGCCTTCCCATGGAGGTGCTCTAGGCCCTGATTGCTGCACTGGTGAATTTTTCTGAACATTCGAGGTAGAAATTGTACAACATTGTACAAACTCTTCAGAGAATAGAGAAAGAAGAAACACTGCCCAATTCATTTTATAAAGCTAGCAAAACCTTGACAAGTACATTATAAGAAATCTACAGACCAATCTCTGTCATAAACATAGATGCAAAAATCCTCAATAAAATATTAATAAATTTAATCCATGAATATATAAAAAGGACCAAGTGGGAATTATTCGAGGAACACAAAATTGCTTAAAGATTCAAAGACCAATCAATATTATGTACCTTATATGAAAAAGGTGAAAAATCATATGATCATCACCATAGATGCAAAGCATTTTATGATATTCAATACTCATTCATGATTTTTAAAAAAAGAGCTCTCAGCAAGCTAGGAACAAGAGAATACTTCATATTTTGATCATACACCTACAGCAAACATCATTATTAATGCTGAAACACTGAATGCTTTCTTCTGAGTTCAAGAACAAGACAGCAATACCTATTACCCTTATATTCAACATCATCCTAGTAATCCTAGGTAGAGAGATAAGATAAGAAAAAGAAACAAATGTATATAGCAGACTTCTGGTTTCCAGTCCAGCATGTAAGGAGTTTGGAAATTGTCACTGTCTTCTAACAACAACAATTTAAAATCTGAACAAACTGAAAAATCAATAACTCTTCTTGGATGCATCAGAGAAGTGAGGTCACATAGCAAATCAATGCTCCAAGTATTGGAGAGAAGGACAAGTGGATACAGAGATTCACAAATTACAAGAGCAGAAACTCATAAGCAGGAACTTCTATGGCAACCAGTGCCAAGGCAGGAAAATTTAAACTGTAATTTGCAAACTAGTGAAGGCTTGCCATGGACAACTCAAACTTAAAAATTCCAGGGAGACCCAGTTATATTCTACACTTCTGTGAGTTTTACCTCCAGGTGCTCTACCAGGTCTTCACAGTGAATACTGGAGAATGATCCCCTTGTGCTTCCAGTGGGGAAAGAGGAAAAGGAACCATTTTGAAATATACCAGAGCATTCTGTTCTTAACAAGGCCTACACTCAGGAGAAACAATTTTTACCAGAGCTTAACATGGTAGGGTTTATCAGAACCTAACCTACCTGGGAAAGTGAAATACTCAACTCCAGCTTCCTCTAGCTTTCCATGTGGGAGAAGGAAAATACTCAACTCCAGCCCCCTCCAGCCAAAGTGTCCCACCTAAGGGGGGAGGGAAGGAAGGAGAAGCACTAGTGAAGTTCATGATCCAGGGCCACAGGGTCACCAAAAGACTGAGGGCTAAGGAATGCTTTCCCTCTCTCCCCCTATACCTCATTGTTAAAGGCCTATTCACCTTTAGTTATTTACCTATTAACCTTTTAGTTACCTTTACTAAAGGCCTATTTACCATAGTTCTTTTTATCCCATACCTCATGTCTTCCTTTCAACAACAGCAACAACAAAATTGCCAAGTATACTAAAAGGCAAAAAATACAGTTTGAAGAGATTGAATAAGCACCAGAATCAGAGTCAGATATGGCAGGAATGTTGGAATTGTCAGACCAGGAATTTTTAAAAACTGTGATTAATATGCTAATGGATTTAATGGAAAAAATAGATAATATGCAAGAACAGATAGATAATGTATTCAGAGAAATGGAAATTCTAAGAAAGAATCTAAAAGAAATGCTAGAGATCAAAAACACTGATACAGACATGAAGAATGCTTTTGATGTACTCATTAGTAGATGGGAACAATCTGAGGAAAGTCTCTGAGCTTGAGGATATGACAACAGAAACTTGTAAAATTGAAAAGCAAAGACTGGGAAAAAATTAGAACAGAATATTCAAGAACTATGGACAGGGTTTCCCTGGTGGCGCAGTGGTTGAGAGTCTGCCTGCTGATGCAGGGGACATGGGTTCGTGCCCCAGTCCGGGAAGATCCCACATGCCGCGGAGTGGTTGGGCCTGTGAGCCATGGCCGCTGAGCCTGCGCATCCAGAGCCTGTGCTCCGCAACAGGAGAGGCCACAACAGTGAAAGGCCTGTGTACCGCAAAAAAAAAAATAAAATAAAATAAGAACTATGGACAACTATAAGGTGTAACATATGTGTAATGGGAACACCAGAAAGAGAATAAAGGGAGAAAGGAACAAAAGCACTGTCTGAAGAAATAATGACTGAGAATTCCCCAAAATAATGTCAGATACCAAACCACAGATACAGGAAACTCAAAGAACATAAAACAGAATAAATGAAAAAAAAAAACAACAAAAACAAAACAAAACAAAAAAAACTAAGCCTAGTCATATAATATTCAAACTCCAGACGATCAACGATAAAGAAAAATTCTTTAAAGAAGCCAGAGGAAAAAAACAACTTACCTATATAGAGAAGCAAAGATAAGAATTACATCAACTTCTCAGAAACCATGCAACAAAGAAGAGAGTGGAGTGAAATATTTAGTGTTGAAATTAAAAAAAAAAACTAAAATTCCATACCCTTCAAGACTATCCTTCAAACATGAGGGAGAAAGATAAACTTTCTCAGACAAAAAACAAACAAACAACAACAACAACCCTGAGGGAATATGTTGCCAGTAGACCTGCCTTGCAAGAAATGTTAAAAGAAGTTCTTCAGAGAGAAGGAAACTATATAGGTGAGAATCTAAGATCTAAACAAAGAAAGGAAGAGCACTGGAGAATAAGTGAAAGTAAAATAGAAACTTTTATTTTTCTTATCTTAATTGATCTAACAGATAAGTTTATATAAAATAATATACCAACAATGTACTTGATTATATGTGTATGTGTATATATACATAAGTATACATGTATGCTTATGTGTAAGTGAAATGTGACAGATTACATTAATTGATTTTTAAATGTTGAGCCAGCCATGCATACTTTGTGGATAAGTCCATACATACATAAGAGTATATTATGCTTAGGTATAAGGGAAATGATAGCAATGATACAAGGGATGGGAGGGAGGAACTAGGAATATTTTGTTATTTTAAGGTACTTGCACTACCCATGAAGCAACATAGTTTTATTTGATAGTAGACTTGGATTAGTCATAAATGTATATTGCAAACTCTAGGACAAATACTGAAAAAAATCTTTTATAAAATGAGTATAATTGATATTCTAAGAAAGGAAACAAATGGGATCATAAAATATGCTCTATTTAAGCCACAATGTAGAAGACAAAAATAAGAACAAGGATAACAAACAGAAAACAGTACCAAATACAGTAAATATTAATCCAACTATATAATAATCACCTTACATGTCAATGGTCTAAATATGCTAATTAAAAGACAGAGATTGTCAGAACTGATGAAAAAACAAGACCCAACAATATATTGTCTAAAAGAAACACACTTTACATATAAAGACACATATAAATTAAATGTAAAGGGATGGAGAAAGCTATATCATGCTAACACTAAGCAAAAGAAATCAGGAGTAGCTATATTATTTTCAGACAGAGCAGATTTCAGAGAAGGAAAATTATCAGAGATAGAGAGGGGCATTACACAATGATAAAGGAGTCAATACTTCAAGAAGATATAATAATCCTTAATGTGTATGTGCCTAACAGCAGAGTGTCAAAATACATGAGGCAAAAACTGACACTGCAAGGAGAAATAAATTCACTATTGTAGTTGGAGACTTCAATACCTCTCTATCAGAAATGGACTGTTCCAGCAGCAGAAAATCAGTAAGGATACAACTGAACTCAACAGCTCTATCATTCTGGATATAATTGACATCTATAGACTACTTCATCGAACAGTAGCAGATTAAACATTCTGTTCTCCTGGGCTTTGATTGAGATTGCTTTGGACCTAGATACAAGCAATGAAGAAGTGGAATTTGAAATTTAAAACACAGTGCATTCACATTAGCACCACAAAAAAGTAAATATTTAGGTATAAATCTAACACATCTGTTTAAAATCTATATGAAGAAAACTACAAAACTCTGATGGGAAATATCAAAGAAGAACTAAATGGAGGGATATTCCATCTTTTTGTAGGGTTTTTTTTTTTTTTTTAAATCAAGTTGAGGAAGTTCCCCTCTACTCCAAGTTTGCTAAGAGTTTTTTTTATCATGAATCAATATTGGATGTGGTAGAATTCATCAGTGAACCTATGTGGGCTTTGTGCTTTAAAAGGTCATTAATTTTTATTTGATTTTATTAATAGATATAGGTCCATTCAATGTTTTTTCTTTTTGTGTGAATTTTGACTTCACTATACCCAACATCCTTTCAACAAACCATGCTAGAGCAACTGGACATCATATGCAAAAAACTGAATCTAGACAGACATAAAACTTACACCCTGAAGGTTTAACTCAAAATGAATTATTGACCTAAATGTAAAACGCAAAACTATAAACTCCTAGAAGATAAAATAGAAGAAAATCTAGATGACCTTGAATAGAGCAATGACTTTTTAGATACAACACAAAAGTCACAATCCTTAAAAGAAATAATTGACATACTGGACTTCATTAAAATTTAAAATGTTTGCTCTGCAAAAGACAATGTCAAGAGAATGAGAAGACAAGCCACAGACTGGGAGAAAACATTTGCAAAATAATTATCTGATAAAGGACTTTTAACCAAAATATACAAAGAACTCTTAAAAGCCAACAGTAAGAAAATAAACAACCTGATTTAAAAATGGATAAAATACCTGGAAACAGATACCTTGCCTGAAAAGACATACAGATGACAAGTAAGCATATGAAAAGATGTTCAACATCATATGTTATTAGGAAATTGCAAATTAACACACAAAAAGATACCACTACACACTTACTAGAATGACCAAAACCAATGCACCTCCATGTTCACTGCAGCATTATTTTCAAGAGCCAAGACATGAAATCAACTCCATAGATGGATGAATAAAGAAAATGTGAGACAGATTATATACATATTATATATATACATATGTATACACGTGTGTATACATATACACATAATATATACCTATATGTACATACTATGGACTATTATTCAGCCATAAAAAAGAAATCTTGCCATTTGTAACAACATGGATGGACCTTGAAGGCATTAGGCTAAGTGAAATAAGTCAGACAGAGAAGGAAAGAAACCCTATCATCTCACTCATATGTGGAACCTTAAAAACACACAAAAAAATTAAACAAACAAATTGAGCTCACATATACAGAGAACAGATTGGTGGTTGCCAGAGGCAGGGGGTATGGTGTAGGCAAAATGAGTAAAGGGGGTCAAAAGGTACAAACTTCCAGTTATAAAATACATTAAGTCTTGGGGATGTAATGCACAGAATAATGACTATAGTTAATAATACTGTATCATATATTTGAAAGTTATTAAGTTTTCATCACATAAAAAAATTTTGTAACTAAGAATGATGTTAACTAGACTTACTGTGGTGATCACTGCGCAATATATACAAATATCAAATCATTATGTTGTAATCTGAAACTAATATAATGTTTTATGTCAATTATACCTCAATTAAAAAAAACAAGGCCAAAATCCAAACACTCGATGACACCAAAAGCCAGAAAGGAAATGGAGCAACAGGAACTTTCATTCATTGCCAGTGTGAATGCACAATGATAAAGCTTTTTGGAAGACAATTGGGTGGTTTCCTACAAAACTAAACATACTCTTAACATATGACCCAGCAATTTCACTCCTTGGTATTTACTGAAATGAACTGAAAACTTGTATGTACACAAAAACCTGAACATGGATGTTTATAACAGCTTTATTCATAATTACCAAAACGTGTAAGCAACCAAGATGTCCTTCAGTAAGTGAGCGGATAAATAAACTGTGGTATATCCAGAAAATGGAATTTTATTTGGCGATAAAAAGAAATGTGATCCAAAGCCATAAAAAGACATGGAGGAAACTTAAATGCATATTATTAAGTGAAAGAAGCCAATCTGAAAAGTCTACATACTGTATGATTCCAACTTTATGACATTCTGGAAAAGGAAAAACTATGGAAACTGTAAGAAGATTAGTGGTTGCCAAGGCTTATGGTATGAGGGGGTGAGGGATGAATAGACAGAGCACAGGATTTTTAGGGCAATGAAATTATTCTGCGTGATATTACAATGGTGGATTGATGTCACTACATATTTGTTAAATCCACAGAATGTACAATATCAAAGATGAATCCTAATGTAAACTATGGACTTTGGATGATGATGTAGGTTTGATTTAACAAATGTACTGCTCTGGTTTGGGAAATGACAGCAGGAGAAGTTGTGTGTGTAAGGTCAGAGATATATGAGAACTCTCTGTACTTTCCACTTAATTCTGCTGTGAGTCTAAAGCTGCTTTAAAAAGTAAATTTTATTAACTAAAGAGAGTACATATAATAGAAAATAAGAAATAAAATTTATAATTCACAGACTGACAGCATAACTGGAAATTACACAATTGATTATATAACTGAAGAAAGTTTTAAAGCCTAAAATAAACTATATAATTAATAGGTATATTTAGCAAGATTTCTGGATATGAGGTTTACATTAAAATATATTTCCACACATAGGCAAAAAATAGAAAATAAGGTATTAAAAAACAATAAATCTATAAAATGTGCAGGATTTCTTTACAAATACATAGAGGAAAAGCCCTTCAAACCATTACTAAAATAATTTTTAATACAAATAAATGGAAGGATATATTGTGCTAATGAATTGGAAGTCATAATATTTTTAAGATGTAAATTATTTCCAAGTTGATCTATAGACATACTGCAGTCCAAATTTAAATCCCAAAATTTTTTGTAGAAATTAACAAGTAATTCTAAAATTTATGTGCAAACATAAAGGATCGTGAAGAGTCAAGAAAATTTTGAATAAGAGCAAACTTTAAAGACTATTCTACTATATGATTTTATTACAAATCTACAGGTATTACACAGTGTGCACTGGTAGAAAGATAACCAATAAATATAGAATACTACACAGCAACAAAATAGAACAAACTATTACCTGTAACAATAGAGACTTTATGTTGAGTGAAAAAAAGGCCCAATACAAGAAAATATACGCTTTATTTAAATATATTTACATTTATATGAAGTTTAAGAACAGACAATTTCTGATGATATGAGAGAATAGTGATTATCTTTCAGAGGTTATGATTGGGAGGGAGAATGAGGGAGCCTTTTGGGAATTGGAATATTTCTCTATCTTGCTATGGATGGTGGTTACATGAGCATAAACCTATATAAAAATTTACTAGGTGGTACACTTTAGTTTGTACGTTTTACAATATGTATGCTATACTTTTTGCAAAAATAAAAATAAAGAATTATTACACTGTATTCAGGCATAATTCTATATGTTATATTGTGAAATGGAAATGAATAATATTTTGTAAAGTGAATATCCCACTTGTTGTGGAGGTGAAATATTTACTCTAGTAGGTCTCCACAGACTACTGCAGAGATGAACACAACTACTACTTAAGCCAAAAAGAGGTCATTTGGCTATGGAAAAGCCAGGCTCCTCAGAACAGAAATGGAAATAAAATTACAAGATCCCAGAGTGTCTGAAAAATGCATGTATCTTTGTCTTGGTCCGGAAAAAGGGACAAATTGTCTAGTTCCTGCAGCTAAAAGTAAAATGATACCTTTCACATGACTATTATTATAAGAAGACAAGTAACTGCAGAATGGAATGAAGGAATCCAGGAGAGGTACAAAGTTTCTCCAACCTTTGATTTCAAATTCTTCAAACATTTACCCTTAGATAAAAGCCTAAATCTCTTAAAATGTCTTAAAATGTCTTCCATGTTCTGGAACTCACTTACCTCTCCACGTGTTCTTTTCACCACTCTCTACTCTTTCCCTTCTACTCCATAATGAAATTCAGTTTCTACAATGCACTAGACACCACCTGCTAAATTATCTCTTCCCTGTGACCTTTACATGTGCTCTTTAGCATGGCTGAAACATTCCACCACTTTCTTTTATCCAGTAACTCCTATTCATTCAGTCATAATTTAAGAGTCATTTCCTCAGGAATGCCTTCAAAAGACTAGTGGAATCTTAAAATGCCTAAGTCATGACTTTCAACAAATTTTATCGTAACTACTTCACCATCAGTCCACTCTAAGAGACTATAATCTCCAAGAGGCCAAGAAACACATCTGTTCTGTTCACTAGCACATTCTTTGTGTCCAGCATAGCCACTGGAACATAATTGACAACTAAAACATGTAGTCTAGTTAAAAATATGTAGAATCAATGAAAATGAATGATGAGAGGATTTAGGGTGCAGTAAATGTTACTGGGATCCACAGGACAAGCAAATAGTATTTTGTACACTTAGTTTTAATACTACGGTTTTTTTTCTGTAAATATTTGCTTTGTTCTGCCATAGATTTTGGTTCTTTTAAAATATATTAGCATGTCTTGGCTATGCTTAGAGCACCAAAGAAAACATTTTAAAGGAAGTCACAGATTCCTAATGCTCAGTGTACTGGTAGTAGTGATAGTAGAGACCCAAGTAAGAAAACCGTAGGGGAGGATACAATTTAAGGTGGCAGATCCAGGACACTCTGTAAGCCATCCACTCCAATGGGAAATTCTCCTTGTGGAGGTCCACTCTCATTCCTGGAGTTTGTGTAGTTTTTCTTAATAATGGAATGTTGTCCTTTATATGAAAAAGTGACCCACAGATGAATGACAGTCAGCTTGTAAGTTCAAAGCAGGATGGTTATGGCCATTGGTCTTATTAGAATCATTTCTCTCAAAGCAAGGAGAGTAAATTAGGTAATCATCAGCATTTTGAAAACTTCTACCTCAACACAAATTCTTTTCTTTTTTATCATTTTTAACCTTGCCTTATTTTCAACATTTACATTTTGAGTGAAAGAAGAATAAAAGCTAAAATTATGCTTTTGTAAAGGAAAAAAATGTTATAGCCTAAAAAGTTAAATTAAAACCTAAATATGCTGCCCTTTCTTATTATTCGGAGAGGGAACAAGAAAAATGATAGCAAATTCTCAACTAAGTATTGTTCAAACACTGACCAGTTCTCTTGATTGCACAGAGTACAAAGGCTCTTTCAATAGCCCCTGCACAGCTTAAATATGAACTTCATGTGCCTCTCTATCTTCTATTCAAATTAGACAACAATTAGTGGTATCAGAGGGAACCAGGTATGAACTAAACTGGAAGCTGATAATGGTTTATATGTTTATAAGTTTGGGCCCTACTGTGAGCATCAAAAGTGGGTACTTAACAATTACTTACAATAAAATGGCAAGTCGTGCTCATAAACAATAAATTTCTGAAAATCAGTCAGTTCTCAGTATTCAAAGATTATGTACATCTTTTGGTCTGAATGAAGTTTGCAACTAGTAGATAAATTCTGGAAATTTAATGCACAGCATAGTGATTACAGTCAACAGTACTATATTATAAACTTCAAAGTTGCTAAGAGACTAGATCTTAATTGTTCTTAACACACAAACACACACACATACACACAATGATCATCATGTGACATAATAGAGGTGTTAGTTAATGCTTTGATGGTAATCATTTTGCAATATATAAATGTATCAAACCAACAAGTTGTACATCTTAAACTTACACAATGTTATATGTCAATTATATCCCAATTTTAAAAAGGAAAAGATGGGAAAATATATAAACATAGGCCAGATACTGAGCTGAATTAAAGGAGACAATTACCACAAAGATGGGCAAAAAATACTCTTAGAATGTCTGAAGTTTAAGCTGAAATGCAGCATGGCTAAACAAAGAAAAATAATGAAGCCAGTTTAAAAGTGTACTCTTTGAAAGTAAAGAGACAATGTCTCAGAGTGCAAGTTCTGTAATCATTAGCTAGAGCTATAAACAAAAGTATATGTTTAAAGAAGGCTGTATACTATATTAATAAACTGTAACAAGTATCTATAACTGTACATTCTTTAGCATAGCTACATTTGCCAGGCAACATAGTGCTGCTTACATATGAAATTCTATTTTACATGCAGGTGCTTGAATACACAGGTATTGCCTTTACTGTGTTAAGTTGCTCTTGTGACTCACCACAGGAAGAAAAACTGTGGTAACATCCTACCGTCAGATAAAGGATGCATTAAGATCAAAGTGCAGAGAATAATTCTTAGGTTTTTCTTGAGTTTGATATAAGAGTCTTGAATGGCAAGATAATCAGTTGCCAAGAAAGAAAATCCTATGGTCTATGTGGACGTTCCATACCCAGAAAATCTCCCATTTCAATCAGTTGCTAACTCTAACTCTCTATTGTACTCTCAAAATTCACACAGGTCTCATATCAAGTTATCCATTGACAGGTGATTTTCCTCCCTACCACTCCCCTGCTTTAGTCTTTGTAAGATGTTCTCAAAAACTAAAACTTAAACATTTGCAAGAAAACTAAGCATTTTGATGATCAGGGGTTTGTTTCAAGTGGATTCCATAAAAGGCAACAACAGTAATAAAATAATGATAACAATGATGATTAGGAGCTAAATTTTACAAGTCTCCAACAAAAGTTAAAATGACTAAGAACAGCCTTGATTTTATCCTAACTTGCAGTTCCCCAAGGGCCAGTAGAGTTCTCTAAGATGTAACTTTTTCTGGATCACAATACTAACTGAGCCCTATAATCACTCTCATTGCCTTCCTGACCAAAGTGAAATTTCCAAGAATAATTACTTTCAGATTACTTACAGTTTTAGTTATACTATAGAAAGGGAAAGCATTCTTTGCTTCCTATTTTAAACTTTTGCGAGAAACTATTGTGAGCCATTGAATAGGATCCTTCAAGTAAGCTGCTTGTCAAATATGGAGGAAGGGATGATTCATGAGTACCTGGAAGGTTGTATATTCGTTTCCTTTAAGTCTTCAAGTAACAGCCACTGGCCACTTGGCATTTCCAGGAATTGCAGAATATCAGAACAGAACTGCAGGCCTAGGTAATTTTAGTCTTCTTTAAGCTGGAACTGCTCCTTAGTCTTTGTATTTCATAATCTTGACCAGTTATTTCGTGGGATGCTTTGTTTTTTTTCAAAGTCAGGTTATGCATTGTTGGCCGGAATACAACAGAAATCATATTGTGAGTTCAGTGCATTATATATCAGGAGCTACATGATGTTGACTTATTCTATTACTGGTTTAACTGCTTCATTAAGATGGTGTCTGTCATGTTCTTCCATTGTACTATTTTACCTTTCGTAAATGATAAGTATCTTGTGAAGAGATACTTTGATACTTTGTAAAAATATCTTGTTTCCTATAAAAAATTTTGGGCACTAACTTTAGCATTCACTGGTGATTTTTGCTTGAAACAATGATTACTATGATGGCTGCCAAATGATCTTTTACTAACCTGTCATTCCTTCTACATTTACTAGTTGAAATTATGCTGTAACAAACAGATTTCTCTCAGCCCAATATATTTATTTATTCAGTTATATACCTCAGGATGAAGTTGTGGATTATTATTTATTAATAATTTTTTATTTATAATTTTTTATTTACAATTACATATTATGTAATTATTTATCATTATATATTTATTATATAATATTATATACATTTATCATTATATTATTATTATTATTTATTTTGTTACATTATCCCAGATTTGGCCAGTAGGAGCTTCTCCAACATTGCTCCTTTAGACATGCCCCCATCATATTTTTGAACACTTTATTCTTTTATAACATCACAAGATGCTTCCAGGTTCATCAAATATGTTCCTGCCCACCCCTGAAATCAGTAATTTTTCCAAGAAGCATCATTTCCTTTTACTGGAAAATGGTATTTAAGAAACAAGATTTGGTGCTAGGTATGCTTACTGGTACTAAGCCCTCTGAATGTTTGGTGTGCTCATTGACTCTCAAAAGACTATGAGCCAGGCAATACATTTATGTATACATACATATACACACACTTCTGTTACTCGTATTTATATCTACAGAGATTTCGAGATAGAGGTGGATGTAAACATAGGGGTATGGGGGTATATATGTCAAAGATCACGAGTTCACAATGATACCTCCAATTCCAATCTAACACGGCAGGAATTATTCTAGCCTTTGCCCTGACCATATTTATAGCTTTCTTCTCCCAAAGCAAAAAACCTAACACTCATTATCCACAATGTATTTATTTCATTTGTTCAATCCTATAATACGTAAGTTAGTTTCAGAATGGCTACCCCATACTACTTTAAGAGACAAGCCTACTACTAGAGCACATTTGTTTTCAAGCTTTTTATTCTTTAGCCCTAGAAAATATCGTCAAAATACTGTGTTCTAAAGCTATTTAAGTTAGTTCTACTCACTCATCATCCCATATACTTTAAGTGTGATTATGTTATTTATTTGAAATACAATTAAATTCCTTTATTTCTTCTTGTATTTGTTTTGGTTCTCCCATTCTTGTTTGTTTGTCTGTTTAGTATGAGAGAAAGTAAGATGGTTCTAAAAGTCACAACTACACAAAAGTATACTCAGAGCAGTGTTACCCCCCCATCCCCATCCACTCTACCCTAAACTCATTATCTTTTCTACTCTACTTCTATCAATCATCTTGAAGTAACCAGTCTCAGTAGTTTCTGATTTACTGTTCTTCTGTTTCTTTCTGCACAATCAAGCAGATAAGTGCATATTTTCTCATTTCACCTCCTTTCTACATAAAAAGTGGCATTCTATAAATGATCTTTCACATTCAGCAATATATTTTGGAAATCACTCCATATCAGATTATAGATCTCTTCCTCAATCATTTTTATAGCTACTAGCACTCTATTATGTACTATGTGGCACAGCTTATTCAATCACTCACCTGTGTATGAATATTTAGGTTGTTTCTAATTATAAACAATGCTGGAGCAAATAGTTTTGGGCATATATGTTTTCATATTGTTGGAGGTGTACCTTCAGAGCAAATTCCTAGAATTGATACTACTGGGTCAAAAGAAAGTCCACATGTAGCTTTGATAGGTATTGTGAAATTCTCTTCCAAAAGAGTTGTACCAGTTTGCGTTCCCTATAAAATGAAACTGCTTCTTTCTTCACAACCTTGCCAAAAGAATGTGTCTCATATTTTTAATTTTCAACAATTTGATAGGTTACAATCGTCTTCTCAATACAGTTTTTTCTATTTCTCCTTATTTAAAAAATGCTTTATAAGGTATAATTGGTATACAAAAAACTGTATATATTTAATGTATACAATTTGATGAGTTTGGACATATGCATATATCTATGAAACCATTACCACAATCAAGGTAATAGGTATATCTATCACCTCTAAAAGTTTCTTTGTGTCCCTTTGTGGTTTTGTTTGGATTTTGTTGTTGTTGTAAAAATACTGAATATGAGAAATATCCTTTAAAAATATTTAAGTGCACAATACAGTATTGGTGAGTATAGACACTAGTCTCCACAGCAGGTCTCTAGAACTAATTCATCTTGCGTAACTGAAACTTTATACCAATTGAGCAACAATTCCCCATTGCCCCTCAATATAGTTTTAGATTGTATTATTTGCCCAAGATAGGGTAACAGGAGTTGGATTTACCTTCCTACTACTAAGCAAAAATGAAAAAACTTTATGGAATAGCAGTTTTCAAGATATTGGACATCAGGCAACAAGGACAGTATTCCCTGAGAAACAGGAAACAAATGTGTTCTACTACTGTCCCACCTTACTGCCAGGAAAGAGTTTCCAAGCTACAGCACAGGGAAAAAGAATCTAGCTATTTTCCTGGGTTGAGGAGCTAAAACTAAAACTGAAAGTTCAGGGAGACTAAGGTGGCTAGATTTCACAATGCAGAGTACTGGAAAAGAGGAAGCTGCACAAAAAGAGAAATCCAGATATCTGCAGACTCCCCTCTCTCTCTCCCACCCCAGTCCTCCTCCAAGTCTGTTACTGAGTACTGATTGGTGAATACAAGTGAGAAAACTACATGAAGCCAGGAAAAGAACCACCCAAAAGGATTAGAGGGGAAAATCCCAGTAGCTCATAAAGGCCTAAGAACAGTTTCTATCTTCACTAGCCAAAGTGGAAAGTGTCATAATTCATGGGGCATAATGTAGAGTACTCAGAAATGTTTTGCCTCAGTTGTGGGGTAAAATAAGCACTAGACTAAATGCTGCCTTATCCTGTTTGATAAGGCTTAAAACAAGACCTTAAAGGATCAAATTGTTTCCAAGTAACTTAACAGCCCAGAACAAAGCTCAAGAATCTTTATGGGAATACCCAACCAAGTTAAAATTCACTAAGCCTAGTGTCTAATTAAAAAATACAGGCATGGGGCTTCCCTGGTGGCGCAGTGGTTGAGAGTCCGCCTGCCGATGCAGGGGACACAGGTTCGTGCCCCGGTCTGGGAAGATCCCACATGCCGCAGAGCAGCTGGGCCCGTGAGCCACGGCCACTGAGTCTGCGCGTCCGGAGCCTATGCTCCGCAATGGGAGAGGCCACAACAGTGAGAAGCCCGCATACCGCAAAAAAAAAAAAAAAAAATACAGGCATGCCAATATCACTGATGAACATAGACTCAAAAATTCTCAACAAAATACTAACAATCTAAATCCAACAGTACATTAAAAGGATCATACACTACGATCAAGCAGGATTCATCCCAGGAAGGCAAGGATTTTTCAATATCCGCAAATCAATCAGTACGATACATCATATCAACAAATTGAAGAATAAAAAACATATGATCATCTCCATAGATGCAGAAAAAAACCTTTTGACATAATCCAGTACCCATTTATAATAAAAACTCTCCAGAAAGTGGGCACAGAGGGAACATACCTCAAAATAATAAAGTGGGCATAGGGGGAACATACCTCAGTATACAACAAACTACAACTAACATCATACACAATGGTGAAAAGCTGAAAGCATTTCCTCTAAGATCACGAACAAGACAAGGATGTCCACTCTTGCCACTTTTATTAAACATAGTTTTGGAATTCCTAGCTACGGCAATCAAAGAAGAAAAAAATAAATAAAAGGAATCCGAATCGGAAAAGAAGAAGTTAAACTGTCACTGTTTGCAGATGACATGATACTATATATAGAAAATACTAAAGATGCTACCAGAAAACTACTAGAGTTCATCAATGTATTTGGTAAAGTTGCAGGTTACAAAATTAATACACAGAAATCTATTGCATTTATATACACTAAAAACGAAAGATCACAAAGAGAAATTCAAGAAACAATCCCATTTACCATCACATCAAAAAGAATAAAATACCTAGGAATAAACCTATCTATGGAGACCGAAGACCTGTACTGCGAAAACTATAAGACACTGATGAAAGAAATCAAAGAAGACACAAACAGATGGAAAGACATACCATGTTTGTGGATTGGAAGAATCAACCTTGTGAAAATGACTATACTGCCCAAGGCAATCTACAGATTCAATGCAATCCCTAACAAATTACCAATGGCATTTTTTCACAGAACTAGAACAAAAAATCTTAAAATTTGTATGGAGACACAAAAGACCCCAAATAGCCAAAGCAATCTTGAGAAAGAAAAATGGAGCTGGAGGAATCAGACTCCCTGATTTCAGACTATACTACAAAGTTATAGTCATCAAAACAGTATGGTACTGGGCTTCCCTGGTAGCACAGTGGTTGAGAATCTGCCTGCTAATGCAGGGGACACGGGTTCGAGCCCTAGTCTGGGAGGATCCCACATGCCATGGAGCAACTAGGTCCGTGAGCCACAACTACTGAGCCTGCGCGTCTGGAGCCTGTGCTCCGCAACAAGAGAGGCCGTGATAGTGAGAGGCCCACGCACCATGATGAAGAGTGGCCCCCACTTGCCACAACTAGAGAAAGCTCTCGCACAGAAACGAAGACCCAACACAGCAAAAATAAATTAATTAATAAACTGCTACCCCCAACATCTAAAAACAAAACAAAACAAAAAAAACAATATGGTACTGACATAAAAATAGAAATATAGATCAATGGAACAGGATGAAAAGCCCAGAAATAAACCATGCACCTATGGTCAATTAATCTAAGACAAAGGAGGCAAGACTACACAATGGTGGAAAGACAGTCTCTTCAACAAATCATGCTGGGGAAACTGGACAGCTATATGTAAAAACATGAAATCAGATCATTCTTTAACACCATACACAAAAATGAGCTCAAAATGGATTAAAGACTGAAATGTGAGATTGGACACTATAAAACTCCTTGAGGAAAACATAGGCAGAACGCTCTATGACATAAATCGCAGCAATATCTTTTTCGATTTGTCTCCCAGAATAATGGAAATAAAAACAAAAATAAACAAATGGGACCTAATTAAACTCAAAAGCTTTTGCACAGCAAAGGAAACCATAAACAAAACGAAAAGACAACACACAGATTGGAAAAAAATATTTGCAAATGACATGACCAACAAGGGATTAGCCTCCAAATTTACAAACAGCCCACGAGGCTTAATATCATCAAAACAAACAACCCAATCAAAAAATGGGCAGAAGACCTAAATAGACATTTCTCCAAAAAAGACATACAGATGGCCAAGAGGCACATGAAAGGATGTTCATCATCACTAATTATTAGAGAAACACAAATCAAAACCACAATGAGATATCACCTCACATCAGTCAAAATGGCTATCATCAAAAAATCCACAAACAATAAATGCTAGAGAGAGTGTGGAGAGAACAGTATGGAGGTTTCCTAAAAAACTAAAAATAGAGCTACCATATGACCCTGCAATCCCATTCCTGGTCATATATCTAGAGAAAAACATGGTCCGAAAGGATACCTGCACCCCAATGTTCATTGCAGCACTGTTTACAATAGCCAAGACATGGAAGCAACCTAAATGTCCATTGACAGAGGAATGGAGAAAGAAGATGTGGTACATATATACAATGGAATATTACTCAGCCATTAAAAAGAATGAAATAATGCCATTTGCAGCAACATGGATGGACCTAGAGATTGTCATACTGAGTGAAGCAAGTCAGACAGGGAAAGAGAAATATCATATGATATCACTCATATGCGGAATCTAAAAAAAAGAAAAGATACAAATGAACTTATTTACAAAACAGAAACAGACTCACAGACTTAGACAATGAACTTATGGTTACCAGGGGGGAAGGGTTGGGGGCGGGACAGTTAGGGAGTTTGGGATTGACACGTTCACACCGCTATGTTTAAAATGGGTAACCAATAAGGACCTACTGTATAGCACAGGGAATTCTGCTCAATGTTATGTGGCAGCTGGATGGGAGGGGAGTTTGAGGGAGAATGGATACATGTATAAGTACAGCTGAGTCGCTTTGCTCTGCACCTGAAACTATCTCACAACACTGTTCATCAGCTATACTCCAATATAAAATAAAAAGTTTTTTTAATATACTTAAAAAAATACACGCATGCAAAGAAGCAGGAAAATATGACCCTAGAGAGAAGAAAAATCAATCAACTGAAACTGAACTAAAAATAATATAGATGTTAAAATTAGTAGACAAAGACATTAAAACAGTTGTTAAAACTACGTCTATATGTTCAATAAGATAGTGGAAAATTTTTAAAGGTTAAATAGAGATACAGAAAACATACAAACAAATAAAAGAGCCAAACTTCTAAAGATGAAAATTAAAATGTCTGAATTAAAAAATACACTGAGGGGCTTCCCTGGTGGCGCAGTGGTTGAGAGTCCGCCTGCCGATGCAGGGGACACGGGTTCGTGCCCCGGTCCGGGAAGATCCCACATGCCGCGGAGCGGCTGGGCCCGTGAGCCATGGCCGCTGAGCCTGCGCATCCGGAGCCCGTGCTCCGCAACTGGTGGGCCACAGCAGTGAGAGGCCCGCATACGGCAAAAAAAAAAAAAAAAGGTAAAACCTGTCAGATTAGATTAAAAAGCAAAACCCAATTATATGCCGCTTATAAGAAACCCACTTAAAATGTAAAAGATAAACACAAATAGATTAGGAGTAAAAGAATGGAAAGACATACACCATGATAAGACTAAGCTGCTATATTAATAAAGACAAAATTGAGTTTAGAGCAAAGACCATTATACAAGACCATATAAGGACTGTCACTTCATAGTGACAAAGGACATGATAAGGTATGATATGACATGACACGATAAGATAGGATAGGATATAGGAGATGAAAATCATAAATGTTCTTGTACCTAGAAAGAAACAGAGATTATGCAGACCAAGGAAAGTCACAAAGATGATGTGGGTAAGTCAATAAAATTTTAAGAATTGTCAATAATATTCCCAAATTTGGAAAGAAGCAAACTGAATGAGTTTTGTTATCTTTTTTATCTTCAGCCTGAAGTGTAGTAGAAAAGGAAACTAGGAAGCAATAGATAAATAGGAAAAGTGAACAAGAGGGCTATTTCTGTCTGACAGATGTTAAAACAGAACAAATTTCTAGGTCGACACAACAAATTTGGGGAATGACCCAAAAAGCATCCTCCTGAATGAATGGTAAACCCTGACCTCATTCCCAATTAGATGAACTGAACTATGAATAAGGCAAGTTATAAAATCTCAGAAAAGACAGCTCAGCCCCAAAATAAAAGGTACATAATGCCTCAGCTGAGTTCTCCCTACTCTATTCCACTATCTTCTAACCCCTGAGAAATAATTTTCTTAAACTTCCAAACAAAAATAGCAAGGGACCAACAAAGAGGAAATATATATAAAATCCTGGAGAGAAGACTGCATGACCAACAACATTATGCTACAGAAAGATGTCATTCACATATGAAGATGAAAGGCAGGTAGACTCAACTGTGATAGAACTTTGCAAACACTAGACCCCTAAGCCCTTCTTGGGGTTGAGAGGGAAGCGTCTCAAAAATGAAATTCAACCAATTAAGAAAGAAAGTGAAATAAAGTAAGAAAAAGGGAAGCTATAGTAAAAGAACCAGTAGTGATGACCGCATTTATATACATATGGAATAAACACTAAACAACTATGGAATTATGGTTACAAAACAGAATTTAAATATTATAAACCTAGGCAATGCAAAAGTAGTAAAATAAGAAAAACTCAGAAGTGGGTGGTGGACATTTGGGAGAAATTTTAAGAGTATATAATGCCCTTATCTTTCTAAGCAGGAAACCAACCGTTTCGTTTAAAAACATATAAGTTGGGCTTCCCTGGTGGCGCAGTGGTTGAGAGTCCGCCTGCTGATGCAGGGGACACAGGTTCGTGCCCCAGTCCAGGAAGATCCCACATGCCGCGGAGCGGCTGGGCCCGTGAGCCATGGCCGCTGAGCCTGTGCGTCCCGAGCCTGTGCTCCGCAATGGGAGAGACCACAACTGTGAGAGGCCCGCGTACCGCAAAACAAACAAACAAACAAACAAAACATATAAGTAGGGCTTCCCTGGTGGCCCAGCGGTTGAGAATCCGCCTGCCAACGCAGGGGACATGGGTTCGATCCCTGGTCTGGGAAGATCCCACATGCCGCTGAACAACTAAGCCCGTGCACCACAACTACTGAGCCTGCGCTCTAGAGCCCGTAAGCCACAACTACTGAAGCCCGCGTGCTACAACTACTGAAGGCTGCGTGCCTAGAGCCCATGTTCCGCAACAAGAGAAGCCACCGCAATGAGAAGCCCGCGCACCACAACAAAGAGTAGCCCCGCTCGCCGCAACTAGAGAAAGCCTGCGCACAGCAACAAAGGCCCAACGCAGCAAAAAATAAATAAATTAAATAAATAAATTTTAAAAAACATATAAGTAGCTTTTAAAAAGAAAACATAATGAGAAAATCTCTTAATTTTTCATAATGCCCTCCTCTGTTTTTAAATCTTGAGGGGACTCTTTTAGCAAATATTATCTCTAATACTGAAAATAAACATTTATTGGATTCAGCAACCCTTTTAATTCTACTTAAGTTTATTTTCTGTCTTTTAGAATGAAGTAAAATAAAATGTATCCATTTCTATTTACAATATGACCTCATTTTTACAAAAGTCTTTCCATCTGCCCATTCATCCATCTGCCATCCACCCACTAGTCTATTTATATAAATGTTTAAGAATGATATCTATCTAATATTGCTTATGATAATTTTTAGGTGGTGGTATTAATGTTTCTACTTTTATTTTCATATTTTCTACATTTCCTCAAAATGATATTTTTAATAAAAGCAATAGAATCATTTTTCTTTAAAAATGAACTGAAGCAAATACACCAAGAGATTAACCATGTTTAATTCTGTATGGTAAGAATATAAATGATTATTCCCTTTGCACTTTTCTGAATTTCTTTAATTTTAAAACAATAACAAGAGTAAAAGGGCTGTATTCATCATGCTGCCTGAAAATGAGGTTAATCCTCAGCACACAAAATGATACTACAAAGGTCACAACTAGATTTTTTTTATCCAGAAGAATTTTTAGACAGCTACCCCATTGATAATAGGCAAAATCTCAACCCTAGATCAGTTATTAGACCTTTCAGCTCCCAGTGACAAATCACCAGCCCTTATTCTTCTGGCATACAAGTGCAATGTTGTAATGGTAGACTAGGCAAGGGACATTAAAAAACTACACTTCTTACTTTAAAAATCTTCATATTAGTTCAGAAAAAAATAAAAGGAAAAGAAAGAAAAGACTAATGAACAGAGAACAAAATATCTTGAAAATTCTAGAATCCGGGTAATGAATACTGGAGGGTTCATTATACCATTTTCTTTTTTTGTATGCTTGAAATTTTTTTAAACTACATTTTCTCAAACCCCCCTTATATATAACATAAGCAAGGATTCTTTGCAATTCATAAGCTCATCTTTAGAACAAAACAGCTCTTCCTTTGGAGAGTTAAGCCAATTGGTCATTAATATTTTATTGTGAATTATTTTAATCAAATAATTAGATCTTTCTCCTAGTATCACCTAAGACTACTTGTGCAAAGGGCCTGTTTGATGAGGGGAAAGGAGACAAGGGTAATTTTAGAGAAGGATACATTTCAGCAAGGGTAGCCAGAGATAATAACAGGGTTGGGGGGAGGGGTGGCAACCTATACAAGGACACTAAATATGAATTTTGCTTTCTTTGAAAATTTGTCTAGTTTTCTGTTATCACTTGAAATCATTTCATGCACTGTCTTGGCTTTCCTCACGTCAGACAGTAAATACCTTCTTAGATACTACCTTACAAATAGTAATATAAATAGATTAATATTCTACTTTATGCTTATTTGTAGTCTTCTGGTAAACTTTTGTTCTCTTTCTATGCAGTGATAATAATAAGTAACTATTATTGAGTATTTGATATGATAACTCTCAATATAATATGCTATACACTTGAACTATGTGCTCTATATCAAGAATTTCATTAACATTACAAGTCTGTGGGATGAGGCAAGAATAGTAACTTCCCCAAAGTAAGACAGCCAACACGTAGTAGAAATGAGATTCTAACCCAGGCAGTCTCAGTCCAGAACCTGTGCTTTTAACCACTAAAGTGATGTTTACCAAACTTATTTCTACTATTTTCAGTAAATGTCACTCAAAATTATGTGAGAGGACACAAAACCATGACTCCTTAGATTTGCAAAAAACATGAGTAAGTCTTCCCTAAGCTAAGATAGAGACCCTGCCAGAGGGCCAGCAAGATTAAATCAAAAGAACTAAGCTAGAATTGTGGCCTGTAACAGACTCTGTTGTTTGGCAATTGAAAAGCCATTCACAGCCCCTTTATCCTTCACCTGCTTTCCACTAGAGAGGCTTGTAAAGTTGCTTTCCTAGTCTCCTTTATAGCTAGGCCCATTGACCATATGACCTAGTTCTAAACAATGAGACATAGGAGGAAGCCTGCTTTGGGGCTGCTGGGAAATTTGTTCTTACCTTGATTTAAAAAAAAGAGATATTCTACCATGCACCATCCTCTGAACTTTCTCTTAGAATGTGGGGCTACCACGGCCACCTTATAATGATGAAGGGATGGCCAGAAGAATTGCAGGGATGCAGGTCAGGTTCTAACATGTTTACCCCCCGTACCAATACCAGAAACTGCTCACATTAGACTTATTGTTACGTGTGAAAATTAAACACCTATTTTTTTAAACTAAGGTAGATTGGATATTTTGTTTTGTTTGTTATGTTGTTGATACTTGCAGTTGAAAGCATTCCTAACTGATTTAAGTTTCGCCACTTAATAGTTATGCCACCTGAAGCATAACTGTGCCTCAATTTCCAGCAAGAAATCAATGAGATAATATTTGTCAAATTCAGTTTTTACAGAGTGGGTTGCCTACTAAAAGATAGCTTAATCTGAACCATATATGTCCATCATGTCTAGCATCAAGGAACACTTAAGTGGGAGAAGCTAAACATTAATCAGTGTCACCACAGAACCCTAGTTGTAAGGCAAAGCACCTAAAGGGTATGGGAAGATTATGTGCCAGGGACTAAACTATTTCCCCCTAAAAATTTATATGTTGAAGTCCTAATACTCAATATATGATTGTGCTTGGAGATGGGGTCTTTGGGAACTAATTAGGTTTAGATGAAGTCATGAGTTTAGGTAGAGATATGCAAGCCAAAAAAAAGAGCTCTCACCAGGAACAGAATCAGCTGGCATCTTGATCGTGGACTTCCAATCCTCCATAACTATGAGAAATAAATTCTGTTGTTTAAGCCATCAGTCTATGGTATTTTGTTATGGTAGCCTGAGCTGTCTAAGACACTATATGAACAGCATCTCCACAAAGAGGCCAACAGGACAGAAAGGAAAAATTGCCCTGCTTAAGAAAGTCTGATATCTTCTACAAATACTTAACAAAAAGTGGATCTTCTTCGTAGGCTACTGACCCTCCATTCATCCCTCAGCCTAGAGCACTAACTGCCTCAAAGACTCTAAAACTTCTTTGGATCAGGGGTGGAGAAAGGAAATCCCACATTCATTTATATTCTTTCCTCCTCTGCTAGAAAGGGAATGTGAAACCTCATTTTACAGCCCATTTTCCTTATAGTAAGCATGAGAGTTAATCACATTGGGTTTGGAGTTATTCAACATGGTTTCAAATCTAGGTTCTGTCAATTATTAACTTTGTGGCCTTGATTAAGTCAATTTCATCATTTTCAAAGTGAGGATAATAATAGTATCTATATCTACTAAATGAGATCATGTACGAAAAGTACTTAGCCAGTGCCTGGCTTATTTTCAAAATGGCAAAGAATGAAAAAAATTAAAAACAAAGACCATATGCAGTTCATTCCAGACACCTTCCATTTAAATCAAATATCCCAAATGAAATCTAATTATTACCTACCTGAGAGTTTTCAAGTTAAAAACAAATAATGTTTCAAATATCTCAACAAGGCATAATTGCCGAATGAGTTTATTATCCTATAATAATGAGTTTATCATCCTATAAACATTATAATAATTATGACCTATGGTACACACATAAAACAATACAATCTACTTTCTTCCCACAAATATACACTCCATCTGATCAAATCTATACACTAGAAGATATTACTCAGAGGTCATAGCTTAGATGCCAGACTTTGCAACAGGCCTTAACTGGCACGTACAAATGGTTGGTGAATGCTCCTCTTCCAGGTAATAACTAAATCAAATACTGAGATTGGGGCCTCATAGCAACAACACTACATTTAGAGTTTGGAAAAAAAAAAAAAGAGGGGACAGATAATCTAGATGGTGAAAGAAAGCATGAAGGTAAAAATAACATGTTTTAACCAAACAATTTGGACATGGATAAAGATAAAAACTACAAACCACTTTAACAATAAAGGTTCAAGTTCTAAATTATAGAAAATTCTTGTACATTATCAATTGAGGCTAGAATTCAGGCCTAAACCTTACCAGGTAAAGAAAATTCAGATGGCTCCAAATAGGTACAACCAAACAGAAAACCCTAGTCGACAGAGACTTCATGTTCTTGTTCTATGTACAGGTTTGAAGGGTAAGTGATGAGTCAGTCCCTCAGGAAAACTAATGCGAACTGAGCCAAAACACTAAAAGCCTATGTGAATGTCTTTTTTTTTCTCTTAGAAGTTCTATCTACAGTAAAACTGTAGGACTCCTGATTCTTGCACTAGAATGCTGTAGTTTCTATATTACCATTCTTTTACTATGAAAGATTTAATTTATTTCAGCAACAATGAAAATGTCCCACTATTAAAATGCCACAGTTGACACACCCTAAATGTCGCAAAGGGAAATAGAGAAAAACAAGTCCAAAGGACAAAAACTGGATACTGTAAACCGAGACTTAAAGTCATTCAAAAATTGCTTTTGGATTATTTCAAACCTTTATATGACCTTATTTTAATTTGACTTATACAAAACAATCTATTAAATTTTGAGAAATTTACAGTATATGTATCAGTAATCCCTCTTTCTCCAGTTTTTAGATTATCTTTTAAAAATAATATTATTTAATGCCTTATTTTATGTGATTATTTCTGAAGAGTTTGGCTATTATGGCTATATTCCTTTATATGCTAAATATTACGTCATTGTATTTGAAATTCATCTTCATAATTACAGTAATGCTTACTACTAAATATCTTTAATAAGTGTTGCCTGCCTAACTGCAAAAATATCATGACTTGAGCTCCTCAGAGACTCAGACAAAAATTTACATTTAAAAAATAACAGTATTTTAAATAAGATACAGGCTGAAAGTTACTTACAAAATTGCACAATTTACCTATTGTGCAATAAAAGACATTCAAAACCTAACTTTTTTATTTAGCTTTTGCAAACTAGTCAATTCTTCTTAATTTATGAAGATAAAAACGCCAGTTTCATTAATTCATATTTTATGTTATAGCTTCATCACTGAGTAATGAATTTCCATAATGATGAGGCATACTAACTCTTGAAAAATCTACATTCTGATGCCATACTCAGATTTTTCTTAAGTCAGAAAATGGTGAAGACAATTTCAAAATGACCCAAAGCTTTGGTCCACTTGTGTTGCTTTTCGATGTTAAGCAGACAACAGAACCTATCGAGAAGGAGAACTGACTCAGTCAAAAAAGAGCAGTTTCCCTTCGAACACTTGACTCCAGCAATCTTGCTGGCCACACTATGGACATGTGTCTATATTTTAAGTGTGTAAGCCTTAGAGAGTTCTCTGACATGTCAGTTTTTTCGAAAATGCAGATAAAGTAATTTTGATGCCAAAACTGGTATCAAATTAGTTTTCCCCACAAAAATGTTGGATTTGGTCCTTGATTTATCAAAAACAGACTTTTATGAAAGGAGAGGCACTCAAATTGGTTAGCCCACCAAATGCTAAAATAAAATGAAAGTTATGATACTTTATTTGAGCTGATTTTTTTATAGGAACCGTATGTATGACTTTCACTTTCTAGAAAGTGGTTTTCTCTTGAACACACATCAGAACCATTCATCATAATATAATTGCAAGTTGTCAGTCAGGGCCGCACCCTTCGCTTTGTGGCAAACCGCCAACACATCTGTCAGAAGCACTCATAAGCTTCCGTGTGTTATTGTAATCCTCTACAAAGAGAACAAGCCCATTCACCGATTTCACATTTTCCAAATGAAACAATGACTTGCTTAAAACCCAGTCCAAATGAAATTGTTGTGCTTCCCATAGACCATAAGCTACTTTCTCACCAAGTGACTAATCGCACCAGTAGTTAAAGGGAATCATTTTATCTTTATACAGTTGATTTCTCTATGTGCTTGATATGCATTTTTAAAACAAATAGGGCAAAGAGGAATCTCTGTGTTGTATGGCTATGTGTGTAAATATACAACATGCATATATTCATAATTGCTTATAAGAAAGAATGTGATAATATACTATTCAATAAACTCCTTTTCCTTAACTGTCTTCCTTCTGTCATACAAACACTACATATTGACAGAAACCAAACCCATTTTTAGTAAGAACAAAATGTGCTCTGGTATTATAACAGGTCAGTTTAATTATCATTGATTTAAATCATCCCTACAATCAGAAAGAATCAATTCTCAACAGAGTAGCACAGTGGAAAGAGTATAAAATTCCTTGTAGCTACCATCACTCAGGAGTTAAACAGAGTTATTTTATTCACTCTCTATCTGGCCTTCCAAAGAAGTTGCCAAGTATCAGGAGAAGTAAAGTCTAAAATCTTTAACACCAACAGAATAAACCTCCTGTAAAAAAAATACATAGATCAAAAGTGCCAAATGTTCACAGTCAGAGCTTTTCAAACTGCTTTCGGTTCTATGTATATGTTCCATTGCTAACTTGCCTGCATGCTCTCTCTCTCTCCATGTAACAGAGACCAAAACTACTATGTCAAAGAAGCTTTTTTATGTTTACTTATCTGCAGATTTGATTGACAAACACATGACTTGCAAAGTTATAATATATAAATATATAATGCTTATAAATATTTTACAATATATAAATATGTTATACTTTACAAAAGATTCAGAGTGTGACTTTTCCAAGATCATACAACAACAAAAATTCCTATCTCTAGATTTTTAGAAATGCATGATATTATCATGTATATTTCCAATGAATTATATATATGCACATACAAACATAAACACATAAAGTTATGAGATATAGATGCATCATACATGCTTATATTAAAAAGAACACTACAGATTTGGGAAATACAGGGCATACAATAAGGCTCAGTAATTGCAAGAAAAAAGTTAATTTAGGATTCCTTATCTCATGAATCTCAACTAATAATTTTAGAAGCAATGCTTTCATATATTCATTTCACGATAAAATACATAGTTATGAAACCCAAACAAAATGCCTCTCCATCTATCCTTTCCATTGAAGTAAAGAAAAGCAATCAAGTAACTCTTTTACTGAATTTGATAAAAGAATAATAAATATATGCATTTGACAAAATGTAATAAAACCATGCCTCCAGTCTTTATTGGAAAGAAGATGTACAGATGTTTATTTGATTTGCTTCACATCAATAAACTGAAAGATTTTCTAGAATCAAGATAAAGTTTATTTTAAAAATATATTTACAAGTTTACTAGAATATTACACATGAAATGATTGTGGAGTGGAAATTAATACAAAATTTTCTTGAATATGGAAATATCAAATTGATCAGTTACAACTGTTTCTTGATACCCTTATTTTAAAATGGCTGCTCCCATAGATGTTAGTTTTCCAGGACAAAAAGCTTTTGATATTGCAATTTTAATGCAAAAATATGTTTTCTTTGTCAAAATTCATCACGAATATGTTCAGCTACTTAGACTGTTTTCAATTAATTGCTTCCGCGTAGTTATATTTTAAGAAAGGAGAAATTTTATGGGAAGTCAGAGTAACAAACGCAACTCACCAAAAACTATCATCTCTAGGCATCATAAACTTATCCAATGCTAGATAAAAAGCTCAAATCTGTAATATTAATCTATAATTAAGTAGCAGAAATTGCTTAAATAATTATAAGTTACTTGCTTTATGATAAAATCCAATTCTTAAAAATAATGCATATGATTAATCGTTGAACCCCCTCACATATTTATAAAATGTGGAAACTATTCTAGCTAAAGACACAAGGTAAGAGTATCAATAACCGTCTAAAAAAAAAATTTAGCAGTTAGAAAAACACCTTCCTGTAATAAGAACTCTTGATCTTTATCAATTTTTCAAGTCTATTTGTAATTTTTTAATATAAATAATTCTTTATAATCATATTCCTTTTTACTAGTATTTGAATAATAGCAAAAATTTATAAATTGGGGGGTTATTTAAAGAAAAATAAGACTATCAATTGTCCAAACATGTGTACATTTTAAAAATTATGCATTTTGATAATTCATTTCTACTTCATCAGCTATGAAAATTAAGGGTATTTTAAAGCCATCTTCCTAAAACAAATGCTCTCACTACTTGAAGTCTGATTATACACAAATACACATATATTTGCCTACTGTTTTAGCAAGATAACAATACAACTCTTAAAATTGCCCATATTAAAAATTGTGGAATCAATTTATTTGATATATATATACACACACACACACACAGAAGGCTAAGATATATAAAGATATACACATATATCTTTATATAGGACTTTGCTAAGGCTCAAAGCCAAATTTAAAAATAAAAACTTCTATTTCAATACCACTCAGTTCATATCAATCAAATGGGAATATCCAAACCAAACATCAGGTAGCAAATGATCAAATGGTATTCATGCAAGATACAGGCAACTTTTATTAGCTATAAATAATTCATAAACAAGAGAATGTGGCAATTTACTTCTTAAAAATAGATTTGGTTAAAAATATTAAAACAGAAATATAACATTAAAAACATTGTATGGAATTATTGAATGGTTTTATAACAAAAAGTAGATGATTTTGTGTTGCACAATAGAAGTGCCCAAAATAATTGTGTTTAAAAGGTGAAACAACTAATTATTCCAAGTTGGGTATCTCTAGACAGTTTATCATAAGATAATATTCTTTAAACCATAATTTACAAAAGGGATCATAAACACATACGTAAACATACAACAATAACATAAGAGAACCCTTTCTAAAAATACTAAGAAATAATTTGTGTGGCTTTAATTTTATTTCAATTAAAGCTGCTAAAACTTATTTTAAGTCTTTTTATTTTGATTTTATGCTATTAAGAACTACATATCATAAGAAATTCTCTCATATAAATGACATAAATAAGCCTATATCTATAATGAGAATTATTATATTTGCCCTATTTTCTAGCATTATTTTGTTATGCCAAATAAGAAGTTCCATTCAATGGTAATAATGTTCTATAATTTCTTCTACTTAAAAAACAAGTTGTCCAGATCCATGTAATTCTCCTTTAAACAGCTATGACTGAAAAAACCCCTAAAATATCTCTGACTTCTTGAAAGATAAGATTTGCTGAAAAATATGAAAGATGACCAAGTTCAGATTATAAGTATGCACAGTTTCTAATGCTTATATTTAAATAATGTGCTTACACTTAATAATGAGATGGAATACTTTTCTCTTCTTAGACTAATATTTAACAAAAAATGAAGTGTTATTTTCAACCCTAAAATGTTAACTCCAATTACCTAAGACTACAGATAGCCTCTCTCTCAAGTCTACCAAATTGCCTCTGGTATCTATTGTAGTAAAGAACTGGGTGTTCATGCTAATCAACTAATCTAATTAACAGAGTTACTATATTTATAGTACTTGGGTTATTAATCTTCATAGAATTTAGGTTATTTGCTACTGAACATAATTTAGTTTTTATTGCTTCAGGAATTATTCCACAATTTGCAAATGTCATCATAGAATCAATAGGCAAAAATATCTGCTCCAAGAGTGTTCTGACAGAATACAAATAAAACTAGTTTTAACTATATCTAGATATGGAAATATTTTCAAACATATACACTTCAAAGAAGATGTTTTAGTTCTCCTCTACTCCCTATTCTATACTCTCCTCCTTTTTCATACTTCTGTTATAGAACTCTTTTATGTTAATACAAGTCTTTATATTCACTCACCCAACAAATATTTACTGATCACCTCCTATGTCCCAGGCAATGTGCTAGGTTCTAGAGAGAAAAAAGGTGAATTAAACAAATAAGGTGCCCACCCTGTTGAGCCTCAGTTTAGTAGGAAATACAGGCACCTAATGAGACAAATATGAAGCAATGTTAGAAGTGCTAAAGCAGGGGAAGTGCAATTGCTATAGAACCTCATGTGTGTCAGTCTGCCCCCATATCCATAGCAAACCTACCCCCTACTCCTTCCCTTTTGAACCTCTTCTGGTCAAGCTGTATTTTATTCCAATTTATGCCCCATGTGCCTGTGACTGTGCTCATTTAATTTGTTGAATGTTTTGACTTAATTTTCAGTAATGATGAAATATGTGTCCTAAACTCTAAACACCTTCTTACCTCTTTGCATTTATGACCATTAGCACATATCTAATGTACCTAAAAAGCACGTAGCACATACTTCGATTCTACCCGATAAGTTATAATTTGTTATATGGAACAGATGCTTTCCAGGTTTGGAAAGAGCAGGTACAATCAAGTGAAACTCACTGAACCAAAGATAAACCATACATTCCAGTCTTCTTTCTTTAAATATAAGAAGCAAAATAAATAAATGACATTAAAATCTCAATTTACTGGACTACAGCAAATGTAGAACTAATTGACTGGATTTATTTTACATTAAACTGATAGAAAATAAAAATCATTTAAAAAATCGCTCAAGAAGAAATTTAAAATTTTTTAAAAAATTTTTTAAAAATTTCAAAAAATGTCCAGGGTGTTCTTTAATTTTCCAGTGCCTGGGACCGTACATGGCACACAAGAGGAACTCAATAAATGTTTGTGAATGAAATCAATGAACAAACAGTCCACCCAGTTTTCTATACATTCCATCATGCCGCACCATATGATGATCACAGATTCAGTGATACCTCTTAGATGTGCCTGATCCTGAATCAATAAAAACTCATCCAATTATATTACCTATACTGATCTGCTATGGTAAGAAAATTACCTAAAATTTTTGTAAACATTTTTCAATAGGTATGAAAACAAATGAGTGCCTTGATGAATCCTCAATAAATAATATCCATTTGCTTGTATTTTCCATTCTTTGATTTTTTCCAAGTAACTAAAATTTTGGTGTACAAAAATGACATTATAAATCATTTTCTGTTATATGCTCTATGGAATGGTAAGATGTATTATTCCAAGGTAAAAGTACTCACAAATTTAAGAAACTGAACTTCTCGAAATATAGCTTAATATCATAGTTTTTTTAAGTAAATGAACTTCCAGTTATTATCTTATTTAGTACTTCAGAAGAGGATTTCCTTCTCTAACAAAAGAATGCCTTTTATAGACTTCCAGGGTCCACTGTAATTTTCAGAACAAGGTGTTAGATAAAAGCATCTCAGTGTGTACTGGGATCAGTGCAGCAGCTTATCCTTGTGGCTAAGCAATGACAACGAAAGTCTAATGACATTTTATGGAATGTCAGTGACTTCCCAACAGGCACACGTGACAGCAAGAACTTGTTAGTATATACCAAGGACAGGAATACTCCAGGACAACCCTATGAACCAAGATGCAGGTTAAATTGCCTTAACTAAGATATTCCTATGTCTAATATGATGATCAATATGTTCAGTGAGGCATTTATGGGTCACATGAATTGTTACATAGAGTGCTATCTTATAAAAAAGAGACGCTAACAGACGTATTCTGAGAAATTACGCTTTTACCACATTCATCCTATTTCCTCAGCCTTGTTCCTATTTTCCATCTTTCAGCTATTGCAACCACATGTTCATGTTTGATATAAAGAACACAAATGAAAAATATTAATAGCCATCAAAAAGTGGCAGCAGAAATTTGGGTGTCTATTCTATAACTTTTTGTATGTTTGACATATTTCTTAATTTACATTTTTAAATTAAACTTTAATCAAGCCAAAAAAGTGGTTGGATAGGTGAAACAGAAATAGAAGATATTGATAATTTTTGAAACTAGATGATGTGTTTTCATAAGGGCTCATTATACTCTCTACCTTTACGTGATTTTGGAAATTTTCTATAATAAAAATTTTTTTACAAAAAATTATTATTATGAAAAGTACTAGAAAAGAAAAATCAAAATCTGACAACTTTTCAAGCAAAATCTGACAGTTTTTCAGGCAGCATGAAAATAGAATATATTTTCTTGTCGCTATTGTTGACGTGGTCATGTAGATGAATCTGTGAAATGTAAACTTGTTATTCTAATGAAATAAATCACTCAAGAGAAGAAAATTAATGTATTTGATTAAGTATTGGGAGCAAAGGGACATGCTATGGTGTGCTATACCATCTCTTTCTAGCTCTCCTCCTATAATCAATCAATCAATCACTCAATCTCTCTCTCTCTCTCTCTCTCTCTCTCTCACACACACACACACACACACACACACACACACACACACACACTCTCTAACAAATGCATGTGTCTCCTAAACTGACTATTCCTGACCTAAAAGAATCAACTCACACCTTGAAGACAAACTAACAGTGGTCAAATAAAGCAGAGACCAAAGAGTTTACTCAGCCCTAATCAGAGGAGCTTGCCATGCAAATTAGCTCAAACAGAGGGCCCCATTACACCCAACTACTCTACCTGGACACCATGTTTATCATGTTGAATGGCAACATGGAAAAACAGAAAGAACACTGAAGTAGTTTTCCAAGTGGCCTAAATTTTACTTCAGCTTCCCATTTACTAGCTATTCAACACATTAATCATTAATTTTCTCACTTCTAGAATAGGGTAAGAATAATATCTGCCCTCCTTCCCACTCAAAATTTTTATGAGATTCAAATAACGTCTGTAAAAGCCCTTCACAAACTGTAAACTACTGTGTACAATTAGAGTGTTACTAACCTAACAAACTAAGACCCAGAGAATTCCTGGTGCATTCATTTATATAAAATAAAGCCATTACACATTTGACCACACACACAGAAGCTTTGAAGGGCCTTGGATACTGTCAGAGAGTTCCTGAGTTTCCCATTGATTCTGAAATAGTAAGCAAGAAAGAAGAAGATGTGTTGCAAATGAAATTTAAAATGTCTTAAAGCTCATGTACATTGAATCTGCATAAAAAAGAGAAGGGGAGAAACTGAGCCAAGCTTCCTAGCAACAGTATCACCCACCTTCAAAAATACCCTTCAGGCTTCATGCTGCCTTTCATACCTTAAGGTTACACTGGTTATTTATTAACTCGATTTTACCTGAAAAATGTTCAGGAGAGGGGGTAGAGAAAAGGCAGAAGTACAATAAAATTTCCCAAGGTCCAATATTCCCTGGGAATGGCTCTGATTCAGAAGATTGTCTTCTCAACATATCCAATTTATTCAAACCCTTGCTCAACTCAAGTTTAAGCTAAGGCCTAGTCTATCAACATGTTTGAATTTATAAAGTTACCCCACTATAGATCACCACCTAAATACTTCATTCAATTTCTTTCCACAAGGCCTGGTGCAGCTGTTCTTTTAAATTGTTTTTAGTACCATTTTCACCATTCCCAACCTCATAACAGGATGGTTTGTTGGCTTTGTTTGTTTGTTTGGGCATTAGATATATTAAGTATACAAAAAGTAGTTATCAGAAATGGATAGCAAAGTGGAGAGAGCAGATATGATCTAAAGCTAGAATTTTCTTCAAACCTTTCTAGGCAATGCTATATTCCCATACACCTTTCAGTAAGACAATTTAGGGTTCATTCATTCATTCATTTATTCATATACTAAGAAACATTTATGAGCATTTACTATATGTAAGCCTATGAGGGTTTTTCAATGGTATATCAAATAGTAAAGTTTTATAAATAGTTCAGTTGTCAAAAATACACCTTTGATGCCCCAGTCCTACATGATGTCTCTACACAGAAACTATCCTTTGACAATGGGAAAGTATTTTATACAATATTTTCTTTTTCAGAATACATTCAGAGATCCATAACTTTGATTGTCTCACATTTATTTCTCAGTCTCTATTAAACAAATCATTTAACATGAATACGTTCAAAGTATAATTTTCTACAAATTAAAATGAAAGCTAATTTTTTACTTTTGCTTTTTAAAATTCCAACCCACAAATTGATGTTTATTTAAAAGTCGGATAAAATATTACAAAAAATTCTTAGCATTAA
Source organism: Grampus griseus (assembly GCF_964374135.1). Classification (NCBI taxonomy): domain Eukaryota; kingdom Metazoa; phylum Chordata; class Mammalia; order Artiodactyla; family Delphinidae; genus Grampus; species Grampus griseus. Next base: position 71,299,890 of record NC_139002.1, read on the forward strand.
ATATTTTTACATCGATGGATTTATTGAGAAAAAAAATTAAGTCATGGTACCAAAACAAACTCTAAGAATTAAAACAAAACTTTTAATCAACCAATAAAAAAGTTTCCATAAACTACTCATATAGGTAAAAACAATTATTTCTCCTAAACTTGGTTACATGAAGTAAAGTTAAGATTGTTCTCAACATTTTTAAATATGATCACGTAACAGTGATTGGAATAACAATAATTTTATTTCATACAACTACCAGATTGTATGAATGGAAACTGAGATGCAGGGTACGCAACTAGATCTGCACATATGAAGTAACAATTTTGGCATACTTCAGAGGCTTCTAAAATCTCTTTGAGCATGGCTACATCAAAATTTTCATCTTTTAAATAGCTAAGGTTTTCATCAGGCAGTAAATAATGTGAGTTCGAAAAGAACTGGGGTATCTCACTTTTATCTTTTTAATCAAGAGTCAGATTGCTATGCCTAAAGACATTTTCCCTCTTCAACTTAAAGAAATGAACATGTCAGATTAGATAAATCACTAGACAGCTGCTAACAAAAACCCTAGGTGTGCCTCTTAATTTACTAAAGCCCAGATGCATCCAAATCAAAGAATAAAAGAGCACGTAAATGACAAACCCCCTAGAAAACTTTCTGGTACCTTTGGGCTTTATTCAAATCCTATCAATTCTGAATCTGACAAACCAGTGCTGGATTTAAATCCATGTAAGAAATAAAAGCAGAAGCTGACTGGTCCAACAACAAAATGGAATACATCTTAGGCCTAAACGTCCAGCTGAATACTCTATTCTGGCTATATCCCAAAAAACACCAATACTCATCTTCAAGGAAAGAATATAATGACGGAAAATGGACTATGTGCATTGCCACAATGGCTCTGCTGGGAGCTGAAGCCTAATTAGGGTGATTAGATATAAAATCTTTTAACAAGCATAATTTTAATAAAGCACAAACCTGAAATTTCCTTCACCTGCAATGATTTGGAATGAATGTTTCAGTTTCAACTGCCATATTCACTGTACTTGTTTTAGTTACTACCTACAGAATGGAGTAAGTCAACCCAGATTCACTGTCTCTTACAGTATCAAGAAAGTGCCTTCCTCTAGGGCCTTGAGTCTTCACATCTTCTGACAAACACAACCAAAGCACAGCAAGATCTCTCAAAAATCTGAGTGCAAATAAACAGATCATAATCAAAGAGAAAATGAAATAGCTTTCAAGTTTTCTTACTTGGTGAATTATTTCCATCTGAAACTTATGAAATCATCCATTTTTATGACACTTTTAATAGTAATATTTGGAATTATTAGCATGATAAACTTCTCACCTATTCATCTTTTACTTTAAAAAATCTGCTCATCTTATGACTAACACCTTGGCATTCAAACAAATACTATGCTGAGACAGAAAAAATAAAACCTGTATAAATGACAGAGTGTTCAACCATGAACACATTGTCTTTTATGAATATTATAATCACAGAATCAATAAGCCTACAAAGAAAAAACAGGACACAAAACGTGTTTTGTCATTTCTGACGAAGTTATAAAAACAACAGACATTCAATATGCCAAGTGTTCTTCAATCCTTCATAATCATAGCCTTATTGAAGTGAGGACAAAAAGGGTCTAATTGCATAGGAGCAATCTCAATGTAATAGGTTATACACCCAGGCACTGCTGCACAATACAACAAAAACAACGTTCCCTGTGTATAGCAGAATGTCATCTCTCATTTTCAGGCAATTACCTTCTTTCTTGTCAACAGTTTTAATAACCTCCATCATCTCTAAAAGACTTTTGCTTCAGTTAAATAATTTTCAGCTTTTTAATATGCAAATGTGCTTGTTCATATGCATGGGTGAAGTGGCACTGCTACTTGAAATGTGTCAGTACATTGTGGAGCACCTGCACCTCGGGGAAGCTTGATTTAATTGACACCTAATACTATTCATTATTCCACTTAGTGAGCAACTCCTATTAGTCACCTGTAGGTTTTCCTATAAGCAGTGCTTTGGCCACCAATAAAAATATGAATATTTCTATAAATAGAATGTCCATATTTAGTAAACGGGGCTCACTACTGTCAGAGCTTTAGGGGAAGAAATGAGGAGTAGTATAGAATCAATAGTTTTTTCAGCAAGCAATTTATAAACTTCCTCTAATTTTTCTATAGATTGCTACACACGTGAAGAGATACACAGTCTGGTAAACACAAGATGCTGTGTTTTCTTTTATATGGCTCAATAAGTAATATCTTACTTAGTGGAATGAATGAATAAGTAAATAAAGTAGACGGATGGATGGATGGATGGACGGACAGATGGATAAATGAAATAATGAATAAACAAGCAAACAAACCTACCTTCTAAAATATACCACTAGTTTTTATTTTTGTTTTATTTAAGTCAGTAGGGTGTTCTTAATTCTAATGACTCCAGCCTAAAGGTGTTATTTAAACTAAATTCCTTACCATTATATATGACCTCCACATGCCACAAAGTTAAAAAGATAAAGGTAGAATCTTGCCAATAAACAAACATTTATTGATGCTACCTTCTGAGGTAAATTAATGGCTAAGAGAATGCTATTGTGAGACGGGGGATAAACCACTTTAAAATATCAGCTGGGAGAATTATAACATATGGGATTTTGTATATTTGTTGGTATTAATGTAATAAACATGTACTGTAAATGATTACAAGTTAAATCTATTAGTTTTTTGCCTTTATGAAAGTGGAAGAATTAACAATGAAGAGTATACACAGGCTTGATAATATTGGGGTGCCTCTTTACCACATGGTCCATGACCTTATCGTCCAGGTCACATTTCTTCCTGGCATTAATGCATTTGTTAGTCCCAGAAGGCTTAAACTACAGATGTTTAACATCCTGCTTATGGACAGATCATCTGGAATACGAAGTGAGAAATCTATACTACTTATTAGTATATATTATGAGTGTAACAGAGATTTAATAGCCCATTCAAACAAGATTAGTGCTACCATAGCTCAGGAAAAAAAGTATCATCTTAACAGAGATATGCTCTCAAACCTGCAGGGAGAAAAAAAAGAGAACTGAAAGCATATTTTCGGCTGGAATATGTTTTAAGACATCAAAAGAATTTGTCACTAATTAATGTTGTTTATATAGTAGCATAAGAAACATTAATTATAGCCTTCAATGTAAACTTAAAACCTTTTTATGGAAAGGGGATTTATAAGTAAGGTGGTAATCTGGCTCTTTGGAAGGCTTATCTACAACAAGCTGAAAGTGATTATAAATCATGTTAATGTGTAGGATCCAAAGAAAAGTGAGGTGATAGTGGAAAAAGATTGAGTTCTCCTAACCCCCAGATCCAATCATTTCTAAAGAATAAGGGGAAAAAAGGAAAAAGAAAGCAGTGGTCAACTAGACCTTTGTTGGTATCCCCCAAAATGTAATCTCTAAGCTGAAGAATGGCAGCTGGCAGAACAGCTGGTGAATAGGATTAATGTCAGAAGAAAGAAATAAAACTCAACATATGTCCAAGCCTGCGGTGCTGGGACTGAGCATGATTATACCCCGACGGATAGGCTGAATACAGCTGGAAAGTGCCACTGTGCCATGCTTCTCTACCCCACAAGGTCATTGCTAAGAAGTACAGCTAATGTCTGAAGAGCAAATTTAACTTTGACTGAAGAATTCAGTAACCGGGAAGGAGAGAGGAAACCCAGATTTTTAACCCTACTCATGTGCTGAATAGTTTAACCCTCAGTGCTTGGTTTGCCATACCACAAAGCAAACCAAAAGACAGATCAGCAATTGAACCTAACAGATTGCACTAAAGTAAATATAATTTTTAAATCATTTAAACCGCTTAATTTCATCTCAATCACATCAAATATGTTAGAGCAAACATATTTCCATCTTTCATTTAGAGTTTAAATAGGCACAAAGGAGGAAAAAATCTAATTAAATATAACAGTAGATATAGTTTTGTAAATTGCCACTGCCTTTCAGAGTTAATGTATTAAAGTTACTTCATCACAATCAGCAAAAAGTATTTTAAAGAAGCAGTTTTTTATAGGACAGCCACCATGTTCTCAAACTGAGCATCAGAAAGTTATGTCTTCCTCACCTATCCCCATGTTGCAGCTGGGCAGCTTTTAGGCTTTTGTAATAGTAGATGAGAGACACCAGAATTTAACTGTTGGAACTACTTACTGTGATAAACAGTAACCACATGGACATTACTGATAAATTAGAACAGGCTTTATTTATAGAAACTAGGCAGAGTAAATTCTATCCAATTATTTCCTTACTTAAGAACTACTGTAAACATTTTAAAAAAGAGATCAGTAATCATTACTAAGAATGTATTTCCCTACTCGTTTCTGTCCTTTATTTCTTTCAGATTCCTGAGCTAACTTGAACTCAATGATCAGATTATCAGAGGCAACAAATCACCTTCCCATCTAGAAACAGCTGGCACTCTCACTATATTCTTTTGGCAATATATCCTTAAGTGGGAGTGGAAGTGGAGGGAGAAAGATGGAGAATTTTATGACAAAGGAGAAGAATTGAGCTATGAGTCTTACAGGCCTAAGGGCAAAGCTCCACAGCCTCAAAGGAAATCCTGTGAAAATCCTGTGACAAACAAAAATCTACCCAAAATAGCCACTCCCTGAAGTTACATGTTATTTCTTATATCCAGAATTGGTTGGGGGGGGGGGTCATCACAGTGAGAGATGGAATGCCCTATATCTCCTATGCTACTAGCATTGTTCTGAGGCTGTCAAAAACCTAAAGCAGCGTTATTCTCTGCAGTTAAATGTAAACTTATCACCAACTTGCTTAATTTCTTTTCTTTCTCTACATATAAGCTAATTACTAGGTTATACATGCACTATAGCTGCCTCAATAAAGAAGAAAAGCTCTAGAAATTAGGAAACGAAACTTTAGGATTTTTAGGTAAGCATAATAAGAGTGTAAAATTCAAAGGGGCAATCAATCTGATTTTCTTTTTTAAACAATTGTCAAAGAAGCATGGTCAAATTTATGAGGGGATTCTTCCCAGGTAAGATACTAAATGGGCCTTTCAAATGACACTTCAGATAATCTATCAGGATAGAAAAATTGTTATATGTTCATTGCTTTTGCCCAGGAATTATTATTTTTCAAAGACCTAATTTTCATTTTGTGTACATGACAGGTTTTACTTATACCTAGGATCCTATAAGTGACAACTTCCAATGCCTATGGGCATTTGGACATCTTTATTTTATTTATAAATTTTTACTCACACGTTTAAAGTCTCCCTGGTATTTGTAAATTTTAAAATGTTAATCTGGTATAGTTTACAAGTCTATGAAATCTCAGATTGTCCTACATTAAATATTTAACACGAGGGAAACCCAGTCGTTTCTGGAAAACTCAAGTGCTAGAAAAGTCTGTTTATAATCCAAATAAATATTTAAATGGAGTTGCCGATTTTAATGCTGTTATAATGGCTACTACCATTTTATAAAATTCCAAGATTGCAGGCTTTAAGGTTTAATGGCATTCAACATTTTTTAGAATCTTTAAATGCTGAAAAAAATGTTTTTATTTGCCATTACAGAATATGGAAAGAAACCCACATAGCTTATTAATGTCTTCTGAATTGTTTAAGAGGATTTTAAGATATGAGTTAAAAGAATTTCATAATCTTAATTTCAATTTCTCCTTTTCATTTAATAGTAGACATTCATTAGGACCCACACACTGTAATAAATTATAATAATTTCAAACAAGAATTAAATTACTAGGTACCTAGTGAAAGAGCCATTTTTTCTTAGGTACCCTGTAATCTAACTGTCAGATTTAAAATCTATTCCCAATCAACTCTTCACAACATTCACATTTATTCATCTATGTTAAATTAATAAAAGGTGTGAATAATACTGACAAAATTGATCATTATTGTTCATGTAGATTTAGAAAATTATAAGGTAATCTAAAATGAAAAGGAATTGAGAGAAACTATTAAGGTTCTTATAAATAAATTCATCCTATGCTATTTTTTCAAATCAAGGCTGAAACTTCTATGAGACTTATTTAAATTGACTATACAAGCTATTTGATAAATTGTACATTTTTAGAACATAAACCATTTTCATTATTCTTGACAAATATCAGTACAAAGACTCTACTGTAGCATTAGAGTTCAACAAATACTTTAGGGAGCTATGCCAAAATGACATTGGAAAGTAAAACCTAAGAGTAGCTTGAGACAGTTTATAGCCAATGCGGTTTAATAAAGAAAAAACAACCACAAGGGAACATCAAAAAGTTATAGCCCTCCCAGAAATAAATACCATCTCCTTAATTTTTCCTCTACATAAAGTAATGTGTGTATAACTCTTACCTGGACTACCAAAGATAAATACAATTCTATTGACTAGCATCCCCAAACAGAACTCCCTTTATACCATAAGTTTGCACACTTACTGTATTTCCTACATCTAACCTCGTTGACCCTCTCCTCTTAACTGGCATCCCTAAAGACAAAGCATGTCAACATCTGTTCCCATTCACACCGATTTTAATTTACCAAAAGAGTTTTGCTATTTTCAGAGCCGACTCCAGAGCACAATGACAGATTTAGGGCCTTTACAGGGGTTGCATTTCTAGTATGTCAGCATTTCCTACTCACCAAGAGTAGATTCCAGGGGGTCACAACAAAGGAAGAGCTGAAATTCAAACTTCATTATAGAGATTTTTCCCACCCTTCTTATTTCATCATAACTTAAACTACCAACAGGCGGTCCTATTTAGTGGGGCATCACTGGTGATGCACAGCAATTGGACTAAAATTATCTAGTCTTGGGGCAAAGATGAAGGTCCTTTAGTTTAGGCCCTTCCTGTGAAGTTCTACATACATAATTACCTCTTCCAGAACTTTATATCTGACTGAAATTTAATAACCATAATATAACAATTTTATAACTCTTTACATTTGTAAAGCACTACAATGTTTTTAAAAATACTTCCACATACTTAATCTGTTTCTTAATTTGACCATAAGTACTGAGTTTTAAGTCACTAATATTCTTTCAAATATAAGTGTTCCATAGTTATATATTTTGTACCATGCTTTGTTCAGACATTTTTAATGTGCATAAAGAAAGTCCCTCTCACACCACTGCAGTTTCCCTGGATAATTCAGAGTTTTTAAGACACAATATGAAGAGCAACTTGGAGAAACAATGCACAAGTTGTGTTGTAATCAAATAACAACTAAGACATGAGCAGCTGAGCAGAAGGAAGATGGGCAACGGAATGCCGTGCAGCAATCAGCACTGTTGACTAATCAGAATTTGAGACACTAGAAGGTAATAAGGGTATTATAAAGAATGGCTTATTGAAGGAGCAGCTGTTTATGTGTAGCTCACTGTTTAAATGAGTTCCACTAGATTGCCATGGTATGTTTTGGTGAAAATGTTTAACTCCTTTTAAAATGATCATTAGAGAAGAAATAGCAAGTACCAAGTGGCAAGTTTGGAGATATCAAAGCACCAACTAACATTTAACAGCATTAGAACAGTTATCTGGGCGTTTGGAAATTGCAGGAAATGCCCTTTAAGTCAAAAGTACTTAGGTACTCATTCTTCTCTTAAAAAGCCTAGAAGTTAGGTCATGCCACCCTCAATACAGGGTTGCTATGGGTACAAAGATAAGATTGTGATATAATAGGGACTCTTCAGGGGATGACAAAAAGAAAAAACAGAATAAATATATCCATCAGGACAGCTGCAAATCAGAGAATGTCTTTGAATTTAGAAATCTGTCCATCTTCTCAATAAGCAGAGGGAATAAAATCCTGAATTAAATTTCAAAATAAACCACTCTCCTTTCCTGACTTAGAAGTAAATAATTTTTAAAGCAGAGGGGAGAGAATGCAAAATAACATTTAATTCACTAATGTTATTTTCACAAAGCAATTATCATCTTATTCAAAACTATCGGTCAAACAGTTGCGTTGGCTTTGCAATTGAATCGATTTACAGGGTTTTGTCTCCCTTACTTTCACCCAAGAAGCTATTGTCTATTGTTTCTTCTGCCCTAGCAAAAACAACAACAAATCCACAAATTACAAGATAAAGACACTGAATAATAATACTTCAAAGCATTTATCATTATACAGTATTATGAAAATTTCATTTTGACAACAAGTGTTCAGTAATATTTTAAAGCAGTCAGCAAGCGGTCGAAACTCTGCTATCTTTTTGTAACAGTTCACATGTCAAACTGGCAAAGTGCCCACAGTGTAAGGCAGAAAAAAAAATCTATCTAATGTCTGCCCCACAAGGCGACATGAGGTTTGATTGGCAGAAAGCAGAGAGTGGCTTTTGATCATGTGTCCTAACAAGCAGTTCCAGCTCCTGTCTTTTCAGCTGATGGGCTCCACATTACCCATTCAAACAGAAGTGACAGACCACTGCAGTACTCTCAGCTCTAGTCACACGCAGTGGGAGCTATGCTGGAGACAGAGTCACTGATTAAATATATCACTTTTTCAAGACAAGCAGGTTGTCTGAATCAAAGTTGGACAGAATAGACTCAACATTATTAAAAGGGGATATAAAACTGGAATTGAGTGAAGTTCGGCCAGTTTGCACAGCCTCAGGGATTCCCAGGCTGACAGGGGGAATAAGGAACAGCAGAACTCATAAAACAGGGTCAGAAATTAGCTGTGACACCTTGGCTATTTTCCCATCACTTCAGGACCACTTGGTTTCAAAATTCTGGAGCCTCTTTTTACCTTTTTTACTTTCATTTTTAAAAATGAATTCAGTAGAAGGAGAAAAACACATAAAAGCATGATTACTGCAGTTTGTCAATTACAGTCTCAGAGGGAATAAAGTACTGGATGCAAACCCTTCGCATCTCATTTTAAAATATACTAATACAGGTTTTTCTAAGATGCTTATTCTAGAATTTTATCGCACTTTTTTAGTTTGGTATTATATTATAGTATAACTTTAAAATACAGGAATATTAATCATAGAAATTGCACAGCTTAATATCTTCTAAACGTCCTGACTGCCAGAGGGCTACCCAAGTGCCAGTTATAATATTTAACCATGCCATAGTCTTTGCTATAGCTTGCATATCATTTAAAGCTTTACTTTAAATATACTCAGAAACAAACATCTGAAACATATAGAAATGTTCAATACAAATTCTTCAGTCTAAATTTTATGTAATTTTAAAATTATTGAATATAGTGTCTTATAACCTTTGGTACATTATCAGCTTCCTAAGTATGCAAATAAATAAAAATCCAAGGTTTTCTATTTGGAAAGGTGAAAATAAATGTCCAGAGAAGTCAAAAAGAAAAATCACTCTCTAGCTGTAGACATTAAAGAAATAGACCAAAATATAAGCAACCATATGAAAGAAATCAGTTGAAACCAAAAAATAAAATCAAATAAACGTACATTCAGATGTTATTTTAAAACAACCCTCCCACAAGATTTTAATTTCTTCTCGACTACATTATAAAAAACATTTTTATTATTTTTTTAGTAGCATGCTCCAGCTATTCCTTGGAACACTTATGTTCTCGTTATTAGTTCTGGCATCACTGTAAATACTTAGTACAATCTGCTTATTATGCTTGTAAGTTATAATGAAAAGTTTAAATACTCCTGTCAAAATGAAGATAGAGTTTTAACAGAGAAAAGTAAGGAATTAAAGAGTGGCCATGAAATAGGATACTGAACTAATTGAGGATTGAGAAGGACAGAGACTGACATTTACTAGAAGACAGTAAAATTACAAAGAAATGGCTTGTGTTAAATCTGCAAAAAGTAACATTTTGTTTTTATGTTACTCATTTTGTTAAATTAAATTTCAAAGTTAATTTAGCACTTGTCAGTATATATTGGTTAAAGGATATATCATATCTCAGAATAATTTCAATATAAATCGTATTTGTGTTTCATACACCATAGAACATGCTATCGCTTAACTGATAAATAATTCCATATTAATCAAATGTGCATTTTACTGCATGAAAAATAAAATTACATGTCATCTGGCTTCTGTACTTCATGTCTTTAAAGGTATTTGAAGATGATGAAGATGATGATAATGATAAATTTTATTCAAAGTTATCACAGGCACAATCAAGAAATTATTTACAAATCTGGTTGTTTTCCAAAAAAATTTAAGAAAATTATCTTGAAGAGGATAAGTTGACTTCCTATGTGAACCCAGATTAGAAACAAAAAACAGGAAAAATCTTTATTGGCAATTGCTTCCCAAAACCTGAAATGCAATAAAGTGGCATTTCATTTTTTTCCCTCAGAAGTGGAGTGTACTTAACCATCACTCTTTTTTATCATTCCCACCACCACCATCATAATCACTGGTGATGACGGGAAAAACGATAGGAAATTGCTCCGATAAGGGGTGAACTACCATAGGTAGAAGGAGACAAAGTCTGTATATGTATCACCAATGAAAATATATTAGACTAAGCAAACCTGGAGCACTCATTCCAAAATACTTTTTTCCCTTCCCGTGAAAAACAACTGCATATCACCCATGCTTTACCAGACGGGTATTTTATATTCTATGCCAGGAATGGCTGAAGAAAAGGGAAATAATCCTTTTGCAAAATATTTTGCAACACCATAAAAAATACTTTCTTTAAAAAAAATCCAAAATAATTAATTATTTTAGCCACTATATTATTGCTTACAGTAATACACAGCAATAACATTTACATTGATTGAATTCTGTTTCCTTAATGTGAAATTTGTTTGGGGTTAATTAGCACGGCTGAGGAATAAGCCTAATAATTTCATGCTGTTTACACTGGAGGCAGTTTTCCACAAGCACTGCTCAGGGAGCAAGTGACATCTTCTAATTCCAGACAGAACACAGAGGTGAGGGCAGCTGCTCACTGTGGGGTTGCAAGCCAGGCCCTTCCTCCTTTAGCCAGTCTCCTCACTACTTGGGGTGTCTAATGGCAACAGTACAAAGTTGTTCAAATTATTGCTCAGGCATGGTAAGTTTCTAAACCAAATACTGAGCTGGGGGGGCGTGTAGAAAAGGACTTATATAAATGGAGAAAATCCACAATATCAGACATTTTTACTTCCCCCTCCTTAAGAAAAAGCAGGTCTAATTAGTTGTCTCCCTAAAATGCATACCTAGCATTTTTATTATGTATTATAACATTTTGCTCAGAGCTGACATTTTTATTCTGACAAGCACTGTCTGGAGAGCTCTCAATAAATAATACATTGACAATTTTCAGTAAATAAGCAGTGGACACAAATCGTTATCCTTACTTACCGCTGCCCCACTCTAATAGTGCTTTTACAAGTGAGGTGACTATTCAGTCTAATGCAATCCTCTCAGTGCTGGAAAGACATTTTCATTCATTACCACGGTCACAAGCACTTAAAGCACTTTTAAGTCCTGTTGCAAAACAGCAGGAATGGCAGAGCAAGCGGGGCTAACGGAAACTAAAGTTCATCACCAAAGAAACCTGAGGTTGTTCACCTAAGGAACTAGGAAACTCACTTATGTGCTAGTCACCTCCACACTTCTAGATCTACATGTCTAACAAGAATGCATGATTTTGTTTGGCAATTAAATGTTAACCTTCTTAAGCCCAAACACTGTGGGCTTTGTTTTCTGTATTAAATTTGGTTCACCATCCAATAGTATCTATTAAGCACCCTCAGATAAGGGGAGTCATATGCTATGACCCGAGTGCTCACCTTTGATCAAGGTAAGAAACTGAAATAAAATCTGAATCCAGATGAATACATTTGAAACCGCACAGTAACTTTTCTTTTCTCTCATCAGCTTTTCTTCTTTAACTAAAGCCCCTAACACCATCACCCTAACTAGTCGCTAAACCCCTAAAGTAGTCCTGAATTGCATTTTTCTTCATGATACCACATAAATTTTATTTTCTAGCTACTTGGAGATACAAACTTAAATGAAATAAGTTTTAAAGAAAGAGTAATAAAATGAGAAAATAATAGCTACACCCCTTGCCAAATATAGCCTGTGGCTTGTACTTTCACCCTACTTCTTAATCAAATCAATTTATCCATTATTTTATGACTTGTTAGACAATTGTTGGTCATAAGGATGGCTGAAAATATGTTGCCCAGTTGCAAGATGATTTCATGGTAACATATTATATGGCTTCGAATTTAGTACAGTATAGTCCAGTGTAGTATAGTACAGCACAGTATAGTATAGGTGTTATTGCATAATTTCAATCTTTTGTGTGCATCAGGAGCACCTGGAGAGCTTGTTAAAACACAGGTTGCTAGGCCCCATCCCAGGGTTTCTGATTCAGTAGGTAAGGGGTGAGGCCCAAGAATTCGCATTTCTAACAAGTTCCCAGCAACAACCGCGCTACTAACAATTTGAAACACTGGGCTAAAAGATTAATTAAATTTACCTGAACACATAAGACACACATGAGCCATATTGGCCTATAGTCGATCCTTTTCTTTTACATGAACAGAATGTTAGATTATAGAGCTTCCACTATGTAGCAAATATGATGCCACCTGAAAGCAACAACGACTAATCGCAATGAGTTCTCTAAAAGGAGATTAAATCCATAACAATGATAAGAAAGGGAGCTCTCTCCTAGTCTCCAGGATAGTCAGTCTTACGTTTGCCAGCCAGGTATATCCACCTTCACATAATGCTCAAACTCAGTATGCCTAAACCCAAACCTTCTCCCTAAACCTTCTCATCTATCTATATTCACCATCTTCGTAGCCTCACTGTTGATTCTCTCTACCAGGATACTTCAATCATCTTTGACTCTCTTCCCAACCTCACACCTCACACCTAACTAGCAACCTCAAGTATATATCTAAAAGTTGATTCTTCCTCCCTAACCCTTGTCAATGCCTTAGCTGTTTAGACTCTTATCAGTACATGTGTGGCCCATTAAAATAGCCTACTAACAGATTTCCCCGCACTTGGCTTTGTCTCTTTCCAACTGAGAGTCAAAATGCTACCAAAGTTACGTTTCTAAGAAATGTATACAATTATGTCATTCATCCTCCTACTTTAAGTAGCTCTCTACTGCTCCCTACTACCCAAAAGATAAAATTCAAACTCTTTACAATGGCTTCAATCCATTTTTTTAGTCACGTCTCCTATCCTAACTACACCAAACCTCTTGAATTCACCACACTCACAGGTTTAATCACATCACTGAAAACTTATACATGCTATTCTATCTGGGATTCTATTATGTCTCTTGTTCACTATGAATAGCTTATAATTAATCAAAAATCCAGCTCAAATGCCTATAAATCCCTTCCTAAATCTTCTAGACAAAATGATAGTTCCCTCTTCTGTACTCCAGTGTTTTATAGCTCCTTCTGCTATAGCACTTACTATAATATAATTACTCTATGTGCATGTGTTTCTCCCACTAAACTGAGGGTTACTAAAAACCAGTATCTATTCATCTCTGTATTCATCTTCTTCTCTCCCTCTTTCTCCACTTTTACCTCTCCTCACCCACTACACTACCAGATGAAAGAGCTTAATAAATGCTTATGGAAATACTGAGCATTCATATGTGTGCATTTAAATATGTATATTTTGCTTTGCTTAACTAAAGGGGCATTCCCTAAAAATTGAATCTATTCCTCTCTGAGCCATAATAATATTTGTCTCTCTGAAATCTTTTATAAATCAACAGATTTTTAGGTTAATGCATATTATATGCTAAGATCTATACTAGGTGTCTGAAGATAGACTAAAGATATGGTCTGTGTCCTCAAAAATTAAAATCTTCTTGGGAGGCAAGATCCATAAATGTAAAATAGCAAATAATACTTTTCTTCTTTGTCAAAAATCAGTTGAGCATAATTTGGTGGTTTTATTTGTGGGTTCTCTATTATGTTCCATTGATCAATGTATCTATTTCTCTGCCAAAACCACATTGTTTTGATTATTGTAGCTACAGTAAGCTTTAATATTGAGTAGAGTGATTCCTAACATTTTATTATTCTTTTTCAAGATTAACTTAGCTGTTCTAGGGCCTATCTCCTTCTATATAAATGTTAGAATAAGCTTGTCTATGTTCATAAAAGTCTTGCTGAGATTTTGATAGGAATTGCATTAAACATATAGATCTTTTGGAGGAAAACTGACAACTTTACCAGTCCTATGAGTCTTCCGATCCATGACCAGGATGTCTTGCCATTTATTTAAGTCTTCTTTGATTTCACTGACCAGCATTTTGTAATTTCAGCAACAGATCCTGTACATGTTTTGTTAAGTGTACCTAGACTTTTCATTTTATTTGGAGAAATAATATATAGCATTGGGCTTTAAATTTTGGTTTTCATATGTGCATTGCTAACATTTAGGAATGCCATTGATTTTTATGAGTTGATCTTGCATCCTATGACCTTGCTAAGTCAAAAAATGAAACCTAAATGTCACACCTTGTACAAAAATGTGACCTAAACCTCACACCTGATACAAAAATTGACCCTAAATTGATTATAGACTTAAATGTAAAATATAAAACTATAAATCTTTTAGCAAAAAAATAGGAGAAAATGTTTAGAATATAGGGCTAGGCAAAGTATTATTAGACTTGGCACAAAAAGCATGATCCATAAAATTAAAAATTGCTTAATTGCCCCTCTTCAAATTTATAAACTTTTGCTCTGTTAAACCCTATAGTAAAGAAGATGGAAAGACAAGCTACAGACTGGGAGAAAATATTTGCAAATCACATATTCAACATAGAACTAGTAAATAGAATAATAAAGAACTCTCACAACTCAACAGTAAAAAAACATCCAATTAAAAAATAGATGAAAGACACAAATAGACATTTCACCAAAAAGGATATACAGATGGTAAACAAGCACATGAAATAATGCTCAACATCATTAGCCATAAAAGAAATACAATTTAAAGCCACAATGAGATTTCGCTATACACCTATCAGAATGGCTAAAATAAACATGACAAAACCAAACGCTGACAAAGATGCAGAGAAACTAGATCACTTATACGTTGCTAGTGGGAATGTAAAATGTACAGTTATTCTGAAACATAGTTTGGCAGTTTCTTATAATACTAAACATCAATTACCGTACAACCCAGCGATTGTACCCCTGGCCATGAATCCCAGAAAAATAAAAATTTATGTTCACACAAAAACCTGTACACAAGTGTTCATAGCAACTTTACTTGTAATAGCCAAAAACCGGATGTTTGATTTGACATCCTTCAGCTGGTGAATGGTTAAATAAACTGTGATACATACATGTTATACATACCACTGAATACTGCTCAGCAATTAAAAAATAGTATGAACTACTGATACATACAACAACTTGGATGAATGTCCAGGGAATTATGCTGGTTTTTTTTTTCTTAAAGCAAATTCCAAAAAAATAGATACTGTACAAATCCATTTATGTAACATATTTGAAATGACAAAATGTTAGAAATGAAGAGCATATTAATGTTGACAGGCATTTGGTAAGGGGTGTTGGAGTAGAAGAGAGGTAAGTATGGTTATAAAAGAGCATAACTTGATTGTGGTAGTGAATACATGAATCTATATAGGTGATTTACAGGTGACAAGATTGTAGAGAACCTAATACACATATCCACAACAACTGAGAACAATTAAAACTGGAGAAATATGAATGAGATCAATGGATTGTATCAATGTTAATAACCTGGTTGTGACAGTATGTGGCAGTTTTGCAAAATGTTATCACTGGGGGAAAATGGTCAAAGTGTACACTGGATCTCTCTATATTTTTTCTTACAACTGCATGTGAATCTATAATTAACCCAATTAAAAAATCTCAATTTAAAAAATAGCAAATATTGAGTTATAATCTATTGATAAATGGAGTGGTATATGGGTTTTTTTCAGCTTTACTGAGGTATAAGGGACAAAGAAAATTGTAAGAAATTTAAAGTATACAACGTGATGATTTGATATATAGATACACTGTGAAACGATTCCCCCCCACTGAGTTCATTAACACATCCATCCATCACCTCATCCTATTTAAATTCTACTCTGCTAAGATTTGCTAATCTTAGAAATTTTCAAGTATACAATATAATGTTATCAAATATAGTCACCATGTTATACATTATATCCTCAGACCTTATTCATCTTATAACTGAAAGTTTGTACCCTTTTACCAACCTCTCTCTGTCTCCCCCACCCATCCCCAGACCCTGACAACCAACTTTCTACTCCCTATTTCTACGAGTTTGACTTTTTTTAAGACTCCACAAATTTTAGACAAAGAGGGCTACAGTCATCAGTAGAAGACAAGATGTGATCTGGATTTTATGTATTGTAAAATGGATAGATGGAAAACTTAGATAAGAAGAGGAGAGATAAAAGATTATTCTGGGTAGGGATAATGGCTGAGCATGAAGTATGTTGGACTAAATAACTAATTCAAATTAACACAGTGCTGACTCTTTAGATAAGAAAGTTTGCCATGAGATTGTTGCATCTTCAAGTTTCTTAATCAGAATGCTCACTAGAGAAAGATTACAAAAGAACCCTAGGAATCAAATTCTTATGATGTGTAGTGGCCCTAATATGAGTAAGAAATGTCCAAATTATAGTCACATCAAAGCAAAAAGAAAAAGCACAGCATATGTGGGAGATAATAAGTATTAGAAAAAAAATTCAAAGAAGTTAGTCTCCATCAGGTACCAAGAATACACCTAACATCTGAAGCTAATACTGACTACAAAGTGAGTAAATGGTGGAGTAGCTAGAGACAGCGAGACAGAGACAGTAAGTTTTTGCTACTGTTTTAAATAAACAGAGCATATCTAAGAAATGTATTCAAAAGAAAGAAAGAAGAAAAAGTAAATAAAATAAAAAGAAACCAACATACTTAAATCTAAGGAAAATAATTCTATATACAGGGAAGAGGAAGTACAAAGGAATTAAGACATGCTTGAGGAAAAAAAAAAAAAAAAGATCCAGTAGCTGGAGTGGCCTGAGAAAAAATGTAAGTTTAAGATGAGTCTTGAAAGCCAGAGTACCATGTTCGGATTTTAAGCAATGAATTTTATTTCCAAGCATAATAGAGATTGATGATCACTGGCCAAATACCAAAGTTCCAATGCCAGTAAAATGCCTAAACCCTCTGAATATCAGGTAAAACCATGAGGAAAGGGGCATAATTCTACTGACTGAAGTTAAATCCTGAAGTAACTGAGTTTACCTGGAAGTGAGACCAGACTTCCTTCTATTAGTGAGAATGGGGGATTAAGAGTTAAATTACAATTACTAATGGAGAAATAAAATTAATACATGAGCTTTTGTGCACATGAGTTTGGTGACAATAATATTTATAAGCAAACAACATTAATTTACTGCTATCCTTTGTATTCCAAAATGACACTGTCACTATATAAATATTGTCCAACATTATCAAAAAGATCAAAGAATAGTTTTTAGGACTTTGTACATTAGGTACATAAGGTAGTTTTCCCCAGTCTCCCTTTTCTACCTGGAAACAAAGGAGATTGCTCCAAAAAAACATGTTGCTTATGCATTAATTCTTAAATTTCCCATCTCTTCCACACCTGTGACAGGAGTAAGAAGTACAAGATTAGAGGTATTTCTGAAGGACCTGCTACAAAATTCCAGGTTAAGCTAAGTTCCACTGCATTTTGGAGTGGAGTGGCATCCTAGTGCACACGGTTTGTTAGCCACTCAAAACTGCCCGTTGACTATTGGTTGCCTTCATTCAAAAATCACACATTAGTAGCAAAGTAATTCTACCACTGTTATTGCTGGTACCATAGTTCTTGCAAATAATTCAATACTTTGTCATTTTTCATAGTTATTCTTCATTATATCTCCACTTATTTTAACCCTCTATTTGTATTTACTCATTTCAATTCACTACATGAGAGCAATTAGAGAAGTCCACAGGCCATAGGCCTCTAACTTCTGCTTCCCCATGCTAGGGCATGGCCTATATTCTGTGACTTCATTGTGAGTGTACTTGTCTGGCTTCTAAGTGATGGCTCCTCAGTTATACTTAAACCCTCAAGACATACATTAAGAAAGCTATGATAGGTCTAAGTGTCACAGTTATTCAGCAGTAAACCCATAGCCTCATATGGCTAATAAATATGGCCGTGAATTCCCTCTAAGGCCCAAATCCCCTTTACAACAGCTCTACCAAAAGGTAGAATTATTGACCTTTACCTTCTTCTGGATCATCACACCCTACTAAACTCGCCCTCCGTTTGCTAATCTTTCAAACCATGTATAGCATTTTCTGAGCCAATTATCCATGGCTTTGTCTGTAAGTACTTCATTACAGACAATGACTTTTTCAGACATCAAAACTTGATGGCAGCTTTTATCTCTATCTTTATAAAGATTCTAACGTCAGAAAAAAAGAGACTGGAAATAGTAAAGGACAATTTCAACCATATTAAGAGAAAAAGAATCATGATATTGGTTCAGATGATTTATTTACTCTGAAAACAGTTTGAAAAGAAAATTACAGATAGAGGATGCTGAACTTTAGATACAAACTCTAAAAGAAAATCAAAGCACATAGAATTTTAGAATTTGGCCTTTAATGCTCAACCAATGTCCTCATTTTCTAAATTAAGAAAGCAGTGCTAAGATCAATCAATTAATTAACTAATTAATTAATTATTAGGTATTACCCAGAAAGTTACCAGAGTCAAGCAAGAATGCACATCAAATTCAGGCCAGTCTGCAGCTGAAAGGATTCCCAGATAAAACATTTTAAGAAACAGGTGAAGATTTCCAGCTAATAAGCCAACTGTTTGGCTAGAAAAATATATCTATTCCAATATGAATGGTTAGAGCAGGGGCAATAATCAACAGGGTTTGCTGGTTAATTTTGAATTTGAAGTAGGTATTTAAGGAAAAAATGATCATGAACCTGATAAGGTTAGAGATCAGGAACTACTTTAATTCAAAAACCACACAGAGGTGGAAACGTCAATGAAAGGAATCAAAAGAGGAAAAAAAGTGTGTTTCCTAACAAACTTAGTAATCATAGTCCAGAGGGAGAATGACAATACACTTGTGCTCATACTTAAAAGAAGGGCTGAAGACATTTTATTATGAGACAACAAAAAGAAAAAGAAAAATTGCAGTGAAGGGTCCATCAAAGCTCTTGTAAGCTTCTGAAAAGCTCAGCGATAAAAGGAAACCTGGGCTAGACATTTTGAGGAAGTGGAACCAAAAGGTATAGATAGTTAAGCCTTTCGAAAATTATAACACACACACATTAAACACACACACAAACACACACACACACACACACACACACACACACACACACACACTGCAGCCCCAACTTCTTTGTGTAATGTTTTCCAACAGAGTAGAAAAAATAATACAAAATTTGTCAACAGCAGTTCCACTCCTGGGAATACACCCTATAGAAGAAGTTCATGCACATGTGTATCAGAAGACAGGTGCAAGAATGTTCATACCATCACTGTTTGTACTAGCAGAAAACTGGAAATAGTCCAAATGTCCGGAGACAGTAAACAGGAGAGTATACTCCTATATAGCATTCCATGGGAGAGTGTGTGAAATATTATACAAAAGTGAAAATGAACTACAGCTGCACACAGCAAAATTGATCTTGAAATATAATTATGAGTATAAAAAGCAAGTCATAGAAGGTTACAGTGTAATACCATTTTTATAAAGTTCTGAAACAAAACTAAACAATATATTATTTAGGAACATATACAAAAGGAAGATTCCAAACACAAAGTTCTGGCAAAGGGATTGAATAGGTGAAGAAAACATTTTTGAAGTTGGATGATGAATTCACAGGTGTTTGTTTTATTTTTATGCCTTATAATATATATAATCAAATATTAAATAATAAACACATATTTAAGTTTGCAACTTCCTTTTCTATTCATTTTTTCTTTGGATTTTACACATATATTGTACAAGAAAAAATGTACAGATTTAAAAACTGGCCCCTATTACTTTTGAGAATCCCAGAATAAATCTGGAAGAAGTCTATCTAATGATTTTCAGTGGAAAAAATGCAAAATGTTAATGATCCTCTCCAACTTAACAGATTCAAAAGTTGTATGAGAATATGACTTAACTTCATCAAACCATGGAGAGGAAGCTGCATCCTCTTAACAAAATGCCAAGGAACACCTTGCTTCCCAGGTCAGTAAGAGGAAACATCAGAAGCAACTGCCTACATCTGTTCTTAACATTCATAGAGAAAAAACTTTAAGAATCTTTAAGTCTGAAGAGAGAGAAATGGGCCAAGAAATTTGAAGTAACTTTTCAAGGCAGAGACACACAAAATGAAGTTGAGAAGAGGATTCAACCAACTAGGACATTGCCAACACTGTAAATGGGAGTTGCAAAACAACAGCAAATTGAAATAATTACGATTTGTCCAGAATGTCTAAGGTTCACAGGATTCAGGCTAATTACATCCTTTATAAAGTTATATGAGAGGATGATCAGTTTCTAAAGAATTAGAAAGCAAATATACTTAATGCAATAACATAAGAAACATTATTTTTTTCCATAATTCAAAAACCAGTAGTTCTAGCTCCTCATTTTAATCCCTAATTGTGTAATACTTGTAGAAATATGTTTATTTAAACTATCTGGCACTAGGTTAGTATTTGCTATGACTATGATAAAAATTCTTTAAAATAGGAGCAAGGACACAAACATTATAAGGGAGTAAAGATATATTTTAAAGAGAAGAAAAAATGAATTAAAATGAAGTCACATCAGCATCACTCTGAATACCTGACTGCTTCTTCACCTGGAGTATGAGTGGTCTTGGGTAACTTCAGCATTTAAATGACCTGAAATTTCCAACTTACTTGAAATAATAACTCTGGGGGTTTCATGATGAATACTTAATGCATTTTTTATGCAAAAATCCAAAACCTTCTCCCATGAATGAGAAATATAAAGAAAGGTTTGGATCTCGGATACTCTAAATACTTCACCAATATAACCTTCAATCAGAACAGAGGCAAAAACCTAATATCCATAAATTTTGCCTTAAAAGATTCTTCTGATGTTCTAGCATGGTATGAATGTTAAACTTTTACATTTTTTTTAGCATGGCCTTTTAATAGATTTTTTTAACAGGAACACAGTGCTCGTAACTGGATAGTATCTAAAACCTCATCTAAGGCTTTACCAACCTCTCTCCCTGACAGCATCATATTCCACATATTTCTCAGCAGGGAAGATTGGCTTCCAGTGGGAAAACTTTAGTATCAGCTTTTCCAAAGAGCCTGAAAGGAGAGTTAAGCTGGATTGCTCTTCCAGAAAACAAGTATATCATTGCTGCCAAATGCTAAATCCTAACACCATGGGACATTTCCTATGATTCTGTCTGTGGTGCAGGATGAGATTCCTGTAATATTTCTCTTTACAAAATGTTCCTTCAAATAATAACAGTAATAGTAGTTATAACAGTAATAGTAATAATAAATTATAATTATAGAAGCTATGTGTTTTATGTATATATAATCTGTCAAATTCTCACAACAGCCCTGCAAGGTAGACATCATTTATCCAATTTTACAGATAAAGGAACTGAAGCACCAAAGGATGAAATAATTTGTCCAAGACTAAGAAATAATGTTGGCTACATTTATTGAGCACTTACTATGTGCTGGTAGTGTTCTAAATGTTTTAGTTGCATTAACTAAATCTTGATCTCTTCATGATAGCTCTATAATTATGTCCAATATTTGGCTGAGAAAACACAGAGAGATGCCCAGTGTCATCCACCTGGTAAATGTTGAACTGAGATTCAAACTCAGGCAGCATAGCGACAGCGCCCACACTCTTAACCAGTACACTATACTGCCTCGCTAAATATTAGAACTTATATTCAAACCCAGATCTAGCTTACTCAAAAAACATATGGCTTTCAAAAATGAGTTCTCCCATTGCTTAAACTATACCACACAGGCAAAAGCTATCAGATGAGCAACACATACCAACATATACGCTTACTAAATATAATTCAGTGAAAATATATGTAGAAATCCAAATTATTGTTTAGAGATGTGAATAATGATAATAATCCATCAGATACATAAACACGTGTTCATTCTTGTGCTGGGTAACAGCTGCATAATCCACTGGAAAGCCTATCCCACCAGGAATCCAAAGCTCAAATGCTCCTGCCCTTTCTCTACATACACAGTCAAATGAATCCACATACTTTCATTATCATATCTTGAGGCACACAATTCCACTGGACAAATACTCTAATTTCTGATCAACATACATTCTATGAAACTGTACCTAAACTCTGCATACTTTCCATTAAGTTTATGGCCTCTATCGAAGAGAACACATTTATTCTAATATTTCTAACTACAAACTTCATCACTCCCTCTTGATCGCAATAATTATTAACTAAAATATAGTCTTTTAAAAGAGCAAAAAGTCAGAAAGAAAATCTTATTTTGTTAGAGTTGAGGTTTATATCAATGCATCCCTTTCTCTGCAATCTCACATGACTCCAGAACCTGACCCAAACCAGTTCACCCAGCCTAGGATCATATACTTAGTAGTATGATATACAAGACATGATAGTGGCTGAAGCACTATTATTAAAGAGAGATTAAAACAGCTGTACATTATGCTGAAGCACTCACTCTTCCCTTTACAAACAGACGGTCCTGGATTACAAGCAGCACTTGACCATTTAAATCACGACAACAACCAGATTTAACCAGCTGGGCCATATTCTCCTAGGCAATGCCTGTTGACCTCCTCAGTCGCAGCTGCTCAAATGAAATTCTCATTAGACAACTTATTTTCAGAAGCCAAAGGACTCTCTGATTAAATATATGTATTTAGATATAGAAGTCCTTTTTAAAGTATTCATTTTCTGACAACTGTCGCTTATGCTACAGCCCAGCTACATTGGCAACAAGATGGGTGATACAAGGATAACTAAAATTCATCATTTAATCCCAGCTGAAGGCTTTTTATCTTAGAACCATTTAAAACTGAATCTATTAATCAAAGTCTTTCTACACACTATACCCACCAATATCAACAGTGTTTTAAAAGGTAGATTCTGATATTCATTCATTCTATCCATCTATCCATTTTTCCATGCATCTGCACACCTATCTATCTATCTACCTACCTACCAACCTATCTATCTATGGCAGAAAAATTCAGGGTTAAATTTAGAACAAAACAGAAGCCTTGCCTATTTTCCCACAAATCTTACTTTCAGCGGAGGCACTTCAGACAGAACACCTTTGTTCATCAGTGTTTCAGCAATCCAGTCAAATCACTGCTCTGGAGAGGACATTTCTTGAGAGAATGGCAGATAAAATACTGGACAATTATTTGGTTAATCAAGGAATCTACCTGTAAGAGAATAACTTTCCTATTACCTAATAGAGAGTTTTTGTTTTATCAAGTAGATACTGTTTTAAAATAGACCATAATAAATAAACTTTTTATAGATCAGTTACTGTATAAGAGGGGAAATGAGGGGGAAGGTATTTAGTCTGATATAGTCAAAACGTTCTCCAGGACAAGAATGACTCAGGAAAGGTCATTTATCATGGCAATCACACAAGCTTGTCACTTATGAAGTATGGTCTTCAAACCAGGAAGTAGAAGCGAGGGAGAGGTGAGTAATGCATTTGAAAGCTTTTATACATCCCATGGGATAAAGGACGTCCCAGATGAGGAGATGGGGCTTTAAAAAGTCAAAGCCAGGCAAATATTGGTGGAGCTATTTTACCTCCTTAGACCTAGAGTATAATTATAATATTATAGAATCAGAAATCTATCAGAAGCTTATTAATGACCTTTTCTATAATTATTTCTCTTCTCCCATCACACTGTTCTGTTCTATCGCTCCAAGCAAATGATTAAAATTAGGCATCAAACTCAAAATAAAAAATAGAAATCCTCATTACTCCCATCTCCAAAACATGTTGTCTACTTTTCTCATTAACTGTTATACCATCCTCCTATTCACTCTGAGCTACCTTTAAACCACTCCTCTCTATTGATCTCCTCACTTTAAATGTCAGGTCCTAACAATTCTACCTCCGATATCTTTTCCATATGCACCCCTTCTTCCTTTCTTGTTTCTGCTGCTTTAGTTCAGGCCCTCATTATCTCTAGCCTGAAACAATTTCCTTAACATCTCTCTGTGCTCCCATACATCCAATACAGTGCTGCCAGATTAACTTTCCTGGAGGAAAGCTCTAATCCATCAACTTACTCTGCTAAAAAACAGTCAGTGGTTCCTCCATAACTTTCATATAGGTTGAGCTTCTTAGCCAAGAATTTAAGGGCCACTGTGATGAACAGAACCTACCTTTTCAGTCTTATACCCTATATGCATCTTCACATACTTTAAAGTAGAACCTGAAGGCTGTTTTAAAGCTCTCTGCCTGTTCCTTTTGACTGAAATGTCCCTCCCTTCCATTTCTACTTACATATATATCCTTTCATTCTCCAAGACCAGTTAAGACTCATTTTCCTATAGAACCTCTCCATGGTTTCCTAGGCAGGCACAATCTATCTTGTAAACTCCTATAACATTTTATCTATGTAGTTCTCATGGAGCTTATCACATATTAAATATGAATTAAGAGTTCATTTTGTATATGTTTTACACCTTTTACTAGAATATGAACTCTTTAAATTTAGAGACTATTGTTTTATTCATGATAGGTGTGCAATATCATGTAGCACGGTGGTTCTTAACCTAGGGTCCACAGACCCCAGGAGTCTATCCATAGAATTCAGGAAGTCTGTGAACTTGGATGGAAAAAATTCATTTTCACCAATTTTTTTAACTGAAAATTTGCATTTCTTTAAATTATTGATGCAGGCAACAAACCATAAATTCATAATATCTGTGACATTGTAACCAATAAAATAACAATATATTTTTATATCACATTGTACTTGTTGAAGATATCTCAAAATATCTTTTATACTTATCACTACTTCAAAATTGTACTTTTAGTCCCTCCATTAGATCTTGTGTTTAATGCATTAATAAAGTAGTACTTCATACCATATCAAAAAATTTTTAAATTATTTAACATTTTAATATAATTCATTTTCTCATAATTCCATGGATTTTACTTTATGCATTTAAAATAAGAATGGACCTGTAGGCGTTGCCAAGCCACCAAAGGGATTCACAGCCATAGAAAGAAAGAAAGTAAGAATCCCTCAGTTCTAATATAGCACCTTGCAAAATAAGAAGAAAACTTGTAGAAAAATAATCATGATACTATGTAGCTCTTGATTAGGGCTATAAAAAATATGCCATGAACTATAGAATACTGTATAAGCATATTGTTCATAAAAATTCATAGTCTTGGCAGAAAAAGACCAATTACCCCTCGTCTAAAATAACCTTTTAAAATGGCAATTAAGATTGCTGCATACCTCCAAAGATAATTTATTATCTTTCAAAGAAAGTCTTTCCATACATGGACAGCTACACTGTTAGACAGCTGGTCTTGTTATAATTTCAATATGATATATAATATTATATGATAATATAATGATAATATTACTAGTTCCTTTAATTATTCCTCTTATTATATAATTCTGTGTCTGTTAGCATGTCATTTGTTCTCCTCTGAGAATATCCCAACGCTTCTGAGTTCCTCTTAAAGTGTAGTAATTCTCAACACAATACTTCAGGTGCATTCTTTTGAGCAGGAAGTTCAGTGGGACCGACACCTCTTGAATCTTACATACTGTAATTCTAGTAATGCTGACTGGGATAGCACTGACAATTTTTTGGCAATATTCACTGCACTGACCCCATTGCACTCTCTGTCACCTAAAATTCACATGTTGGGTTTTTTTTTTAACCATGTGTCTGCTATTTAAATGTCCTTCAGTAATTACTTGTGCAGATAGGAATTTTGGTCACAGCCTCTGGACTTGATAATAAGACCTATTAAATTTTATCTTGATGGATTAGTTTTAAGTTTATATTTTCAGTTTGTCAAAAACTTTTGACTTTTTGTTTCTTTCATACATTATATTCAGCATTCCTCCCAGATTTTTGGAATCTGTTTGATAAGCACACTTTTTATCATTTCTATTTGTACTTAATGTACTATATACGTTGATATGCACTAAAAATGACTGAATTTCCGATGCCTAAAATATATGTACTGTACAAAACAAAGTTCTGTAGTGTACATAAAAAACATTCTTCAATAGTAGGAATATAATAACAAAGGACTCTTAAATGAGAGAGAGGTCTCATCTTACAAATGCCTCTCTTGTATCAAATCTATAGCACACAATAATGAAGAAGAAAACACTAATCATTACTTGCAAGAGAAGGATGATTTTAAATTCCCTAGCAGTCTAGACCCCTCCCCCTAAAAAATCATCACAAATCAATTTCTTTATTTTTACACAACAGAGCCCTCTAAAGTATGTTGAAACCTCTTTCTTATAGAGCTAAAACAATCTTTTTGGTGAATCACAATTAAAGGTAACCTAGCAATCTCATTTATTCAGAGTTTATTGATCTGGCAGCCTCAGTTATTCTAGAATAGCCATGAATGAGGAATATAAAGTCTCTGAGCAGCCCGAAGAGTCAGCATGAAGTCCATGCACTGAAGAGCATGTATATTGCTCAGAATCTCTTAGCAACTCACCCAGAAATGTTTGTTCATATTTTAAATATAGTCCAGAATGTTATGATCATCTAATTTCATAATTGACAGATGAATATAAGAAGCAAATTAGAAAATATTCACAACTAGGTAAGAAGTAACAGTCTGAAACCTGATATGAAAGGAAGAGAAACCAAAACACACATATACACAGACACACACACACACACACACACGCCAAAAAAGATATCTAAATCAAGCAGACACAGGAACTCTAAAGTTTCATAATTGCAGAGAAATAACCATAAAGCCAACTGTCCTAATTATCTCAAAGCTCTCTGGGGGCATCATTACATTATAGCATGGTAAAGTAATTGACATTTATAATAATTATCATCACAATAACTCAAATGTATGTAATTTACAGTTCATAAGACACATTAATTATTATAGTTAATTCTCAAAATGTTTGAGTTAAGAAGTCAGGTTAATACCATACCAAACTTTAAATTTTGTGGTTCAGGGAGATTGAAGAACTTATCCAGGGTCACATGATTGTTAGATAGGTATTGGAGATCATATTCTACTGCATCATGACCCTGAGTCAACAAAGAAGTTTACATTTTGTGCCATATAATCTGGTTAGTAAGATAGGGAAGCATGTAATACATTTTAGAAGCTTCCACAAAGATTGCTGATGTGGTGGACACATCACAAAAATTAATTTGAAATTTTTAAACTTCTGAGCCCTTTAAAGGAATAAAATTAACTTACATGAAAAATTCCCTTATATCAAATCCCCATTTCCCTATAGTACCACAGAGGTTTAAATTTAACTTACAATGTAAGTAGTAATCCAGAGCCATTAATTATCCTACATTTTAAAGTCTAAAATCTGTACATAAAAAAATGAAAGAATATACATAGTATAGCAATCACTCAGAGTTGATTTATTTAATTTAAACATATTATTAGAGAGTCTACTTTCATCTACTTTTTAGGACCTAGGTTAACCTAAGTGGACTCTTGTAGAGAGAGTAGAGAAGGTGGATGTTTCAGTAGATGTCATGTGTCAAAGAACTCCTCCCTTGAACATTTAGCTTTAATAGTATTAGAAACCCTCAGCTCTCAATTCTGCAACATTTGGAGGTAAAATAATAATATTTATAAATTTATAATATTTATAAAAATAAGGAGAAATAAATTAGGGGTCTTTTTCTCTTTAAACAGTTGATATTTTCATAATAAAACACTATCCATCAAGAGGAAATAAGGGAGAAAAAATAAAGTTGTGGCTAGGAAAATACCTGTACTCCCTTTTCCAGAGCAAGGCTTATAGTCAGTTTAAAACCTTGATTTGTTATTATAAGAGCCAAGTAAAATGCACAAAGTTGTAGAAAAATGGAACTATCTGCTTAACACTTCTAATGGATCACAATCTGCCATCACCATGGTAACCTCTGAATAACTTTTTCCTTGCTAGTGTCAATTATGCACTTCTCTGGCCCTTAAAACCCCACTCATTTTTTTTTTAAGCCTGGAATCTTTAAAAGAATAAAGCCCAACAGTTAAGTCCACACATACCCTCTTGTTCAGTCCGAGTCATTTCCTCAAGCTTCTTCTGTTTCAGTGTGTCCACCACATCGGCAAGGCTCCCTTTGCGGCGTTCTGGGGTTCCAAAAGTAACACTGGTCATTATCTCGCGGTCCCGACTCCCTTCGTCAGGCTTATGTGGTGAGGTAGAGGTATTTCGGAAGGAATATAGGGAACATAACTTATTATTCTCTGACTCCTAGAAAATAAAAATAAAATAAAACCATTAGAACATGTTTCTTTACATATCATTGGAGAAAAATTCCAAACTCAGAATGACAGTATATGAGGCTGAGATGGACAAATAAAATATATTAATTATCTCTGCTTAAAAAAAAATACTAAACATAGAGGTAATTATCAAAGGAACTAACCTGAAATTGTAGATTCGACCTTTTTCTTTTTAAAAAAAAAAAGCAGCCGAAGTGTTACAAAAACTTAATTTTACAAGGAACACTTCAACTTCTTACTCATTTACACCCTTCATTTAAAATAGTTCAGATTCAATTATTAATTATAAGGATGGTAAAGTTTTTCTTTTAATTGGCACTTATATTAGCAACCCTCTTCCCACAGCCTAAAATATACGTACATCAAAAAAGAACCCCATTATCCCTAAATTTAGAAACAGTAGAGAAATTAGCTTCCATATTCACGTTAATTATTCACCAGAAAATATATAAAATATCTAAATCAGCGTCAGAAAGTTAGCCAACCTGAATATTTTTGTGTGCTGGGGTTTGAGGAAAATTGTTTGTTTGTTTTCTAGCTACACATCTGTCAAAGTTATGGAAACCTCTTTCTATTTCTTACACTTACCCCTGATACTTTAGCACATAGTCACACACATTTTTCATGTGGCATTTAAAAATGATTTGTTTTTTTCTTTTTTTTAACAAGAAGACAAGTTTGTTACAGAAACACTTACACAAGAATTATTTCACATTACAGAGAAGTTGGCTAACTGGTAGGAGAGTTAGGTCCATCTTCAAGGAGAAAAAGCAGATCTTAGATTGAAAATAATAAACACCTAAAAGTTTATAAAAAGAAAATGCTTTTATAGCTCTTTAAATCGGAACTGAGAGTTTTAAGCAAACATTTTTGGCCACAGTCCACCAGTAGTCTTGCATTCACCTTATCTGTCTGTGTATGGGTATTCTCTCTCCCAATAAAAAACTGTATGAAATAAATAAAGCATCTAGGCTTTGTTCTCATCAGAAGCTTAAAAATCTTAATCACTCCTATATCTCTCTCCTTCTTCACAAAAAAAAGCCCAGTAAGCATCAAGAACTAGAGGAAGAGCATGAGGTAAAAGTTACAGCGTTTAAAAAAAAGAAAAATTTACAGAGTTAATCACTGGTAGGAAAGGGAATGAAAAGAAAATGGAATCTAGAGAATTACATTTCCACATACATTAAATGAGATAATTGTACTCAGTAAATGCTAGATATTTAGGTATTATTGTCATTGTATACAAAGTAGGAATAAAACTTATTTTCACAATTATTGGTAGCATATAATGAGCTAACATTTGTAGAGCAACTAGGCACAGTGCTGAGCCCAAAGCAGGCAGTGCTTAGTAAATGGTAGGTATTATTATTTTGTTGGAAGGAACAGATCTAGGAATGGAGCCAAAGAGGTTTTTCCCCCTCTGGACCTAAGGAATTGCTTAGTAAAAAATATGTCTTGAATTAAATTGAGTATTGTAAAGTCTGTGAATATACTAAAAACCACTGAATTGTACACATTAAATGAGCAAATTGTATGGTATGTGTATTATATCTCAATAAAGCTGCTTTAAATTACTATGAGCCAAATCTTAATCTTTTCCACAATCCCATTGTTATCAAAATGCCTAGCACGGAGTAGATGCTCATTACATTTGCACTAAAATAAACTGAAAAGGATAAAATAAATGGGCAGGGCAGGAAAAAGAGCTCCTCTTTACCTTATCCCTAAATCTTTTCTTTCCCCAGGAAATATGTTGTATTTCATTTACTGCTTACAATAACTGTGGAGTGATGCACAGGAACTCCTTCTTTTAGATGCCAGTCATGGTTAATACATGGCTCCTTGGAATGGCCAGTTCATTCTCTACTTTGTGCAAACAAAAAACTCAGAGATATGTTTGCCAAAGCCAATTTCAGCTCTTAATAGTGTCCCTATCAGAAATGTGACCTAGGCTTTTGAATCAGTAATACCATTTGATAAATTATGCTTCAATCACTTTCATTTCAAATGCAAATTTATCTATCATTGCCTGTAAATCAAAAACAAACTCTGGCTCAACCTAAGGGATTGAAGATCAACTTAAAACAACAGTTACATGGAAGTGGTTACCTACAAATGACTCACCACTGACCATAATAAAGAGGAGTTTTCCCACCACTCTCAAATTGAAAGATGCTAGAAACGTCTCTCCAGCCTGAGTTACAGTTGTCCTTAGAGAATTTAGGCTCCATACAGTACCATTTTTTTCTCTCAGGACTAATTTCAGTCTATTTTCTCATGTCACTTACTTGTTAGATAGACTATGTTCCTTATTTTTTACTCATGGGAACGTGGTCACTGCCATCTGCACCACAGACAATAACCATGGGTTCCCACACCAATGACCCACACTGTCTTCAGGCCCATAATCTGTGCAAGGTCACTCAACACCACCAAGAAGCAGAGAACAAGAAGCTGTAAGTCATGATTTCTCCAAGAAAGCAACAAGAACTACTTGCAACATGCCACAAAGGCATCAACACGGGCAGAAGATGAAATCATAAATGGCTTAAGTCATACTATCTTATAAACAATGGAAAGGGGCAAAATTTACCATTTATGGTCTTCACTTTTTAACTTTCTAAAACTTAAGACATATGGGGGGCTTCCCTGGTGGCACAGTGGTTGAGAGTCCGCCTGCCAATGCAGGGGACACGGGTTCGTGCCCCGGTCCGGGAAGATCCCACATGCCACGGAGCGGCTGGGCCCATGAGCCACGGCCACTGAGCCTGCGCGTCCGGAGCCTGTGCTCTGCAACGGGAGAGGCACAATGGTGAGAGGCCCGCATATCACAAAAAAAAAAAAAAAAAAAAAAAAGACATACGGACCTCTCATGAATGGGGGTCTATAGTCAATTCATCTGAACAAAGGGGCACATAAATCCAAACATCTATCGATACAATGAAGAGATTACTGTTAGATAAAAGGCAGTAATGCCAAATCAGAAAAAGAAATTTGACAAAGAATCTCTAGTTTTTGTTCTAGGGAGCTAGGTAATTTTTAAGTAAGTTTTCTTACAGAAAAAAAAAGCTCAACTTATTCTTTAATTTCCTAAAAACAAAACTGGTCCTATGAACTAACAATTGAGGCAAGATGAACAGTGATAATATCTATCAAGTTTTGATGCATGACACTGCAGCACAGCTGTGGAGAG
The DNA here is from genome assembly GCF_964374135.1 of Grampus griseus. Taxonomy (NCBI): domain Eukaryota; kingdom Metazoa; phylum Chordata; class Mammalia; order Artiodactyla; family Delphinidae; genus Grampus; species Grampus griseus. Next base: position 71,331,627 of record NC_139002.1, read on the forward strand.
GTTTGAGACAACATTTGACTAAAGCAGTGCTTCTCCAACTTTAAGGTATAGAATTCCCTGGCAAGTATGTTAAAATACAGATTCCCTTACCTCTTCCCATACCCCAAAGAGTGGGGCGCAGGAATATGAAGTTTAATAAACATCCCAAGTGATTCTGATGCACCCCACTTTCAGAAACACTGATTCCGTGAGAAGGTAATGAAATGAATGTGCTTTGCCTTAATGTTATAATGTGGATATAATTATGAACATTTTAAAGAAGTCTGGTTAGTTGTGATTTTAAAAAGTAACATAAAGGAGATTATTTCTCTTCTTTTGATCTTTCTTGTGAAAACAACCAGTGTATAACATGACAGAACACATGAACATCACAAAAAGAAAAGCATATGGGGCACTGAGTAAGCATTAGTTCATTCAAAGGAAACTTACAAGTTTGTTTTCTCTTAACCCTTAACTTCAGAGTCCTCCCTAACAGTGAAGAAAATTTCAAAATACTATTTAAAAGGATCCTAGTACCAATAAAAGGACTAAAGTGATATTGATTCAGATTATCTAAGGAGCATTTCACTGGCAATTAATTAAACAGTACAAAAATTATATGTAGGTGACTGAAAAAGCATACAGTAGTACAAAAAAAAATCATTAGGCAAAGTTTCTAGAAAATACAAGCAATTTTCACAAATTAAGAATATATAGGGTTTCCCTGGTGGCGCAGTGGTTGAGAGTCCGCCTGCCGATGCAGGGGACGCGGGTTTGTGCCCCGGTCCGGGAAGATCCCACATGCCGCGGAGCAGCTGGGCCCGTGAGCCATGGCCGCTGAGCCTGCGCGTCCGGAGCCTGTGCTCCGCAACGGAAGAGGCCACAACGGTGAGAGGCCAGTGTACCGCAAAAAAAAAAAAAAAAAAATATATATATATATATATATATATATATATATAATTAAGATGTTTCCATATATGAAGGGATAGAGAAGTAAATATTAAAAACAAAACGTGTGTGAAGTGATGGATGTTAAGTAAACTTATTGTGGTAATTCTTTCACAATATATACATTATATTTTATATCTTTAATACAATGTTATGTCAATTATTTCTCAATAAAATTGAAAAAACAGATTAAAATAAATATTGTTCAGATTTTTCAGAAGTTATGAAAAACTGATCGCTCAGCAGTGGCATTAAATAACATTAAACTCAAATAGCCTTCTCATGGTACTGTGAATATAGCAAACATAATCAAATTTTTGAGCCTTTGCAAGTCTTGTTCCTTTCCCCTAGAATGTACTACATTCTCTTTGACTATGAACTCAACCCACTCTTCAAAGCTCAGCTCCAACTGCATTTCATCCTTAAAGTCCTCCCTGACTATTCTGGGCCTCACTATCCTCCTATCCCCTGAACTACACATTGAAGCAATCAGAACCATGCAATAATATACTAAACTATTCATTACTATTTTGCATGTTTTAGTCATATTTGCAACTAAATTTTAGCTTCTAACTTATGCTTCTTCTATATACCTCATGTCTTATGCTGCTTCTATATACCTCCAAAACATAAAAAAAAAAAAAAAAGTCACGTTGTTGGATGATGAAACAACTATTCACCAAATATGTCAAAAATAATAAAAAATTAAGGCTAAGGGTAAAGATTCGCTCTAGCAATGACAGAATTGCTTATTTAAGCAAAACGTTAACAACTGAGATATTAAAAAATAAGGGATTCATTCAATAAAAGATGATATAGCTACACAATGGGATACCACATGGCCATTAAAAACAATATTATATATGTTGAATATAGTGTTGTTTATAGTGATGAATAATTAGAGGCAATTTGTATTTCCAATAGTAGGGATTATTTGAGGGCATTATGGTTTTATCCATATGGGGGAATAATTTGAAATCATTGAAAATCATATTTTTGCAGAAAATTTAGTGACGTGGGACTATTCATATTACTAGTAAAAAGTGTGTTAGTGAGAAACACTAATATATATATATATATTTTTAAATTATGTACAGAAGAAAAGAAAGAATTTCCAACAAAATGTTAATGGTCCTCTGAGTCTTGAAATAATAGGTAGTTTTATATTTTCTTTTTGAAGTTACATATATTTTGCAAATGTTCTATCATAAGTAATACTTTTAATCAGAAAATAAATACTATTTTCAAGGTTGAATATGAATACCAAAAAAAGTTGTAGAATAATTTATTTACAAGGGAAGAGGTATCAAATGGAGAAAAGGATATATCATAGTATTTTAGTATATAACTTCAATTTTGTTACATGTGTGCATAAGGGTAAATATGGCCACAAAAACAAAATCTTAGAAGATATACACCAAAATATTTATAGTGATTTATAAATGGTTATGAGATTATTGGTAATTTCTTTCCTTTTTTTGCTTATCTGTGTTTTCTAATTTATCACTGATAAACACTGATGAACATATTGCTTATGTAATAAGGAAGAACAAAAATCATTTTATAAAGAGACGCTTAGAGGAAATATATTGGGTGGGCCAAAGAGTATCTTTGGTTTTTAAGTAGAAATACACATTTTTCCTTTTCACCAAGAACTTTATTGAACAACGTATTCACCCTTTTGCTCCACTACCTTCTGCCATTTTTCCAGGCAATTTCATAATTCCATCTTCCCTAAACTTTTTATCTTTTTGAGCAAAGAACTGTTCCAGGTGTCTTTTACAGTCTTCCAGGGAATTGAAATTTTTTCCATTAGGAGAATTTTGTAAAGACCTAAATAAATGGAAACCTGAAGGTGCAATGTCTGGTGAATATGGCAGATGAATCAGAACATCCCAGTCAAGCTGTAACAGGTTTTGCCTGGTCATCAAAGAAACATGCGGTCTTGCGTTATCCTGATAGAAGATTATGTATTTTCTGTTGACTAATTCCGGATGCTTTTCGTCAAGTGCTACTTTCAGTTGGTCTAACTAGAAGCAGTACCTGCTGGTATTAATCGTTTGGTTTTCCAGAAGGAGCTCATAATAGAGGACTCCTTTCCAATCCTACCATATACACAACATCACCTTCTTTGGATGAAGACCGGCCTTTGGTGTGGTTGATGGTGGTTCATTTTCCTTGCCCCATGATATCTTCTGTTCCACATGATTGTACAGTAACCACTTTTCACTGCCCATCATAATTTGTTTTAAAAACGGAATGTTTTCATTACGTTTAAGTAGAGAATCGCATGCGGGAATACAGTCAAGAAGGTTTTTTTCGCGTATGTGGAGTCCAAACATCAAAGCGATTAACATAACCAAGCTGGTGCAAATGATTTTCAACGCTTGATTTGGATATTTTGAGTATGTTGCTATCTCCCACATGGTATAACATTGACTGTTCTCAATTAATGTCTTGATTTGATCACTATCAACTTCAACTAGTCTACCCGACCATGGAGCACCATCCAGTGTGAAATCTCCAGCATGAAACTTCGCAAACCACTTTTGAGACGTTCTATCAGTCACAGCACCTTCTCCATACACTGCACAAATCTTTTTTGCATTTCAGCTCCGTTTTTACCTTTCTTTAAATAATAAAACATAATATGCCGAAAATGTTGCATTTTTCTTCCATCTTTAATATTAAAATAGCTACACAAAAATTCACCAATTTTGATGTCTTTTTTTTAATGCACGCTGATATGACAGCTGTCACATACAATCTAACAAAATTGTTTTGAATGAAGGTAAAGACAACTAAGTGCTACTAGAATCATCTTATGGAAAAAAGCGAACGAACCTTTTGGCCAACACAATAAAAATAATTTAAGAGAATAGAGTTTGGCCTTATTGAACATATCTAGAGAGTTAGTATATTATAGTTTCCCTATATTGAAATCAGAAAAAGTAACCAAGCTTTCTTTCCTTGGTATATCTGCATCTGAGGACTCACAAATAATATTTTCTGATAACTCTAATTATTTAAAAGGGAATCCTTGATCAGCTAAAATCTAGATCCTTATCATTATCACCCATAGTTTCCTGTTTGCCCTCAAAAGACACACAAAATCAATTTATTTCCTATTCCATGTTAAAGTTGTTCGAAGTATCTTAAGGGAGGGATTAGGTTAACAGTCCTTTTCTAGGTGAAACTCCTTCAGTTTCAACACCTATTTACCATTTGACATGGTTTCCAGACCCTTCGTCATTCTCCTCTGATACACTCCAGTCTCTAGATGTTGTTCTAAAAATGTGTTGCCAAGAACTGAATACCGAAGTTTGTTTTAGCGTGAAGAAAAGTAACATTCAGAAGGTTATGTGGTTTTCCCCATGTCACACAGGTAAAACTGGCAGAGCTAAACTCTGAATGTAGGTCTTCTGACACCCAATCCAGTGTTTTTTCCATTCCATAGGGCTATACTAAAATCACTTTCAACAGTAAAAGATGCCATAATTTCAATAACACGTACCTTCTAAATCTTTTCTTACCTTACATTTCCAGAGAGGAGCTTTACCTACTTTTGAGACAGGAATTCCACTGTTATTAACCCTAATCCAACAATTACCAAGATACATTACATTAGTTATCTACTGTATAAAAATCACCCTAAAACTTTGTGCTTAAAACGACAATAATGATTTATTATCTTTAGTGGTTTCCGTGGGTCAGGAATTCAGGAGCATCTGGGCTGGGTGGTTCTGTCTCAAGGTTCCTCATGAGCTTGCCCTTAAGTCAGTGGCTAAGGTTGGAGTCATCTCAAAGGCTTCTTTTTTCACAGATGTGAACACTTTAAGAGCTTGGGGTTGAAACCTGGGGTTCCTTGGACATCTTCCTCGATGTGGTCTCTCTACATGATCTTTTCTCTCCAGCACATTGCTTCAGACTAGCTGGACTTCTTACATGGTAGTTCAGGCCTCCAAAGGTGTATGCCCCCAAAAGAGCCAGAAGAAAGTTATATCACTTTTTCTAACCTAGTCTGGGAAGTCATGCCCTATAACTGTCAATGCAATCTATTCAATAGTAAGTCACCAAGGCTGACCCATAGTCAAGGAGATGGGAGTTAGACTATGCCTTTTTATAGGATGGAGTTATAATTATATGCTCAACTAGTTGCTGTGAGAAATGAATAATGTATAAAGCACTTAGGGGAGTGCCCATCACCTGAGTACTCAATCAATGATACCTACACTTATTATTAAATTAAAATGTCCTTTGTCCAATTATCTTTGGTTTCAATTTTCAATTCTGAAAATAGAGTCATGATAATCACTGGCACCATTTTTAGGTTTTTATTTATACTCATTCATCTAAGTGGAATAATAAATACTGAACTATATTACTCTCTTCAATATCAATGCTCAAAATCACCTTCTTTTTAAAGGCATCCCTAACTAATTCCACTAAGATCTGGCCCCTCACAAAGCTCCAATAACCTCAACATTTGTAATTAGCTTCATCTAGGGACACTATCAATTCTCACTTAACCTAACTCCATATGGATTATCTCCACTCTGTCCAGGAGCAGCTACAGTATACTACAGCTCTAATTTAGCTGGGTTTCCACCTGCACCTTGACCAGGAATGTGAATGGGCAGCCATATTGCAAGCAGAGGAGAGACTGGGGTTGCAAAAGTCAGATAAGATGTCAGAAATTAAGACAGGCAGAGACCATGGGTCAGGAATGCAATCTTGCCCTGCATAATAGAGTTGAAACCCATGTGCAGGTGGAAGCCATTGCAGTGGGAGAAATGAGTGGAAATGGCTTCTCTAAGCAGCGGCATGATCAACTTCCCTACCTGCCACCAATGAAATTGCAGAGACAGAGTATTATCCTCTCTTACCCTTTCCTCCACCTATTAGCAAGGCTGAATTAAGTGTGTTCATTCTTATTGCCTTATATGTTGTCATTTTTGTTTTGCTTTGTTTTCCATTTTAGTTATACTGTCTCTCCAGTTACAGCTTTATCCTTACTTTAGTCTGCCCTCCCTATAATAAGATTTATTGAGATATCCAATCACAGATTTGTCCCTGATTTGTGATAGCCCCCAATCTATGGCAAATCTCTGTTTCCTCAGACCCTACCCCAAATCACTCAAACAAAGCCCAAATCCTAAAAAAGTTCTTTTGAATATTCTCTTTCTGAGACACTCCATGGTTCTCTACGGTGTGAGTTCTCCCTACTGCAATGCGTAATAAACCCAATTTGCTCAACTATGGGTATGTTCCTGGTAGTCTTTGACTGGAGGGAATTAAAGGGATGCAGTGTCTGTAAAGAAATTAAAAACGATAATAAAACCAACTAAAAGTTGCTTCTGTTTTTTTTAAACCACCATGTACAGGCAAATCAACCATGTCAGTCTTCTCTGCCAAGACAGATGGCTCCACCTATCTTGGTATGTACTGCATTTATATGTTTTAAGGGACTTCCTTGGTGGTCCAGTGGTAAAGAATCCGCCGTACAATGCAGGGGACCCAGGTTCGATCCTTGGTCAGGGAACTAAGATCCCACATGCCGCAGGGCAACTAAGCTCGCGCACCACAAATACTGAGTTAGCGCACCTCAACGAGAGAGCCGGCATGCTGCAAACTACAGAGCCCACGCACTCTGGAACCCACGTGCCACAACCTGCACGCCGCAACTAGAGAGAAGCCCCTGTGCCACAAGGAAAGATACCGCATGCCTCAACGAAGATCCCACGTGCTGCAACTGAGACCCAACGCAGCCAAAAATAAATTAAATAATAAATATATATTTTAAGTTTCAAATAAGTTTTCAAGTTATATTACATAAATTACACATATACATGTATATCCAATACATTATATTGAGTTATATTACATATCTACTATATATGTACTGCTTTCTTCTGATTCCCAATTTAAACAACTTTTTTTTTGATGAACCCAAAATACCTGCCAACTGTGCTGTATAAGAGGTATTCTACCACAGTGCTATTGGGTAGCTGATGACAAAAAAAAAAAAAAAACTTTACTTAGTCTAGGTTCCAATAATTTCTTGCTAACAAAAGAAATCTAACTTTTTTAATGTGCTCAAAACTAAACTGCTAACATTTATAGGTTCTTTCTCAGAGGAAAAAGTATGTTTTTCTCTAACGTGACATATTTTATGGAAAAGCATCAGTTTAAAGAAGCTTACATAAATGAAAATACTGAATTTGGTTCCAATTACCAACAGATTATTCCTGACAAACATTATCATTAGCTCTAACAGTAAAACAAAGTATGTTCTTTTTCTCTTTTATTAAAACTGATATTTGGTATAATATGAGATTTACGTAGCATTCGCGAATTTGCCATTCTACACTATTACTATAATATTCAATAACAATAAATATATTCATGCATGATGTGTCAGAATATAGATTTGTTACCAATATTTGCTAGTGTCATGATTCCTAAAATCTTATAAGAAAAAAATAGTGTTTTTAAAATGTTATTTTGATTCAAAGAAAATAATTACAATACCAAAAGTTTTATAAATAGCCTCATTCCTTGATATTTAATAAATGGATGTAAATATAGCATATGGAGTAAATATAGAAAAAAAAATTAGAAGTCCCCAAACTTGTCAAGACAAACACATAGAAAAGCCTTGCATCATCTATACACTATCAGAATACAGAATCAAAATCTCAAGATTCAAAGGTCCTTAAAAATCCAATTGCTCATCCCCATCTAGTTGTTGATGCCCTTGTACAAGACAAGGTAGTGTAATAGTAAACAAAGTACAGGCTCTCTGAGCCAAATTTTCTAGTTAAATCCCAGTTTTCCATCCACCCCTCATATAGCCCCAGAGTTAGTTAACCTCTCTGTGCCTTAATTTCCTCATCTATAAAATGGTATTGATAATAATAGCAGTATAGAACCTATCATAAGGTTGTTATGAAAATTTAATGAATTAATAAAAATAAAATACTTAGAATAAAAAGTGATCATTAAATGGTGGTGGTAGTGGTGGTGGTAGTGATGGTGGCCATTACAATACCCATGACAAGTGACTTTTTGTTCTCTCCTTGAACTAACATGAATAGAAGATTTAGCACCTCCCAAAGCAGTCCATTCCATCTTTGAAGGGTTGTCAAACATTCTTATTTATAGGAATATGAATCCTATTCTTTCAACGTATAGTTCCTTTTATTCCATGGGAATATTCAAAAGTGCAGCACTTTCAGTACACACACACTGCTACTATATTACCCTTGTATCTTCTCTTTTTCTAGGCAAAACATCTCTGTTTCCTTGATTTCTTTCTCATAGGAAAGACATGGTTCAGCCATCCTGCTCATTATCCCCTGAGTATGTTCCAATTTGTTTCTCCCTCTCAAAGAGTAGTGCCCTGAACTGAATGTACTCAATATTGTCTAAACAACAAAGAATTAAGGCACACTATCACAGCCTTAGAGATATTATACTTTAAAGATCTAATACCATGGGACAGATAGCCACAGAGATAAGAATACCTTATAACTTTTTGGTAATGGAACAGTAAGAAGAGCTTTAAGACAGGCAGGCCTAATAAGTGAATTCCCCAACACATGAAGTAACATTCTATCAAGGTTCAGCTATTAGCTGATTCATGTGCCTACCAACTCCAGCCAGTTACTTTCATCTGGAAATTCATTATTATTCAAACTACCATATGATGTTCAACTTAAACAACACTACCAGACTAGACTGAATTTGCTAAAACAATTTTAACTTTGAAACCAAGAAAGTAAGAACTAGCAAGAGGCTTGATGATTATAGGTCAAATCTTTCATTTTTTACCACATGGGCATTTTAAATTTAATAGGAAAAAAGTTTTAAACATTCAGAAAACTAGAAAGAATAATATAACGAATACTATTATAATGATCAGCTAGCCTGATTGACAATTATTAACATTTTGTCATATTGCTCTATGTATATATGTATGTATGTATCTATCTATCCAATTATATTGCTCGAACATTTTAGAGCACATTATTGACATCACATGCCATCTTACCCCTAAATACCTTAGCATGTATCTGCAGAAAATAAGGATATTCTCCCACATAACCACAATGTGATTATCATACCTAAGAAAATGAATAATAATTCTTTTAAGGCATCTAATATACAACCCATATTAAACTTTCCACAGTTGTCCCTAAATATTTTTTTTCAAAACTGAATCCAATCAAAGTTCATGGTTTATATTTGGTTATGATCTTAAGTCTCTTTTAATCTAGAACAAAATCCCTCTTTCTTCTCATTTAATAGCTAGTTATATTTTTTCTTATTATCATTAACATTAAAAACTCATACCCAAGGACTCCACTTTATACATTTTCATAGATTATAGAATATTTTCAAACCTGTTTATCCATGCTCATGTTGACATCAGCAAAATTTCACAGAAAATCCAGCTTTGAGCAATGTAATTTCCCTCTGATCCCTCTCTTAAATACCACCCAATCTTTTTAAATGTTTCAGGTATATAGCATTATAATTCAACATTTGTTTAGACTGCAGAGTGATAACCACCACAAGTCTAGTTACCATCCATCACTATACAGTTGACTTGCTTCACCCATTTTACGCACCCCCTCAACCTGCTTCCCCTCTGGTAACTACTGATCTGTTCTCTGTGTTTATGAGGGTTTTTTTGTTTATTTTTATTTGGTTGTTCTTTTTTTTTTAGATTCACATATGAGTGAAAACATAGGTATTTGTCTTTCTCTGTTTGACTTATTTCACTTAGCATAATACCCTCAACGTCCATCCATGTTGTTGTAAATGGCAGGATATCATTCTTTTTTATGGCTGTATTCCATTTTGTGTGTGTGTGTGTGTGTGTGTGTGTGTGTGTGTGTATCACATCTTCTTTATCCATTCATCCACTGATGGACCCAGGTTATAATATTATTTCCACATCTTGGCTATTGTAAATAATGCTGTAATGAACATAGGGGCGTTTATAACTCCTCAAATTAGTGTTTTCTGTTTTTTGAATAAAATACCCAAAAGTGGAATAGCTGGGTCATATAATAGCTCTATTCTTAAATTCTTGAGAAATCTCCATACTGTTTTGCATAGTGGCTGCAGAAATTTATAGTCCCACTAAGAGTGTACAATGGATCCCTTTTCTCCATATCCTCTCCAACATGAGTTATTTATTATCTTTTTAACCATAGCCGTTCTACGAGGTATAAAGTGGTATCTCATTGTGGTTTTGATCTGCATTTCCTTAATAATCAGTGATATTGAAAAGACAACCCACAGAATGGGAGAAAATATTTGCAAATGATGTGACCAACAAGGGATTAGTCTCCAAAATTTACAAACAGCTCATGAGGCTTAGTATCATCAAAACAAACAATCCAATCAAAAAATAGGCAGAAGACCTAAATAGACATTTCTCCAAAGAAGACATACAGATGGCCAAAAAGCACATGAAAAGATGCTCAGCATCACTAATTATTAGAGAAATGCAAATCAGAACTACAATGATATATCACCTCACACCAGTCAGAATGGCCATCATCAAAAAAACTACAAACAGTAAATGCTGGAGAGGGTGTTGGTGGGAATGTAAACTGGTACAGCCACTATGGAAAACAGTATGGAAGTTCCTCAAAAAACTAAAAATAGAGCTACCATATGATTCAGCAATCCCACTCCTGGGCATATATCCGGAGAAAACCATAATTCGAAAAGATACATACACCCCAATGTTCATTGCAGCACTATTTACAATAGCCAAGACATGGAAGCAACCTAAATGTCCATCAATAGAGGAATGGATAAAGAAGATGTGGTACATATATACAATGGAATATTACTCAGTCATAAAAAAGAATGAAATAATGCCGTTTGCAGCAACATGGATGGACCTAGAGATTGTCATACTGAGTGAAGTAACTCAGACAGAGGACAAATATCGTATGATATTGCTTATATGTGGAATCTTTTAAAATGGTACAAATGAACTTATTTACAAAACAGAAATAGAGTTACACAGGTAGAAAACAATCTTATAGTTATCAGCGGGAAGGGGAGGGAGGGATAAATTGGGAGATTGGAATTGACATATACACACTACTCTATATAAAATAGATAATTAAAGGACCTACTGTATAGCACAGGGAACTCTACTCAATACTCTGTAATGATCTATACGTGAAAAGAATCTAAGAAAGAGTGGATATATGTATATGTATAAATGATTCACTTTGCTGTACAGCAGAAAGTAACACAACATTGTAAATCAGCTATACTCCAGTAACATTTTTTAAAATAATTAGTGATGTTGAACTTTTTTTTTTTTTTTTTTTTTTTTTTTTTTGCAGTACGCGGGCCTTTTACTGTTGTGGCCTCTCCCGTTGCGGAGCACAGGCTCCAGACGCACAGGCTCAGCGGCCATGGCTCATGGGCCTAGCCACTCGGCGGCACGTGGGATCTTCCCGGACCGGGCACAAACCCGCGTCCCCTGCATCGGCAGGCGGACTCTCAACCACTGCGTCACTAGGGAAGCCCTGCTGAACATCTTTTCATGTCCCTGTTGGCCATCTGCATGTCTTTTTTAGAAAAATGCTTATTCAGATCCTCTGCCCATTTTTTGATCAGGTTGTATGAGTTCTTTATATACTTTGGATATTAACCCCTTATCAGCTGTATGATTTGCAAATATCTTCTCCCATTCAGTAGGTTGCTTTTTCATTTTGATGATGTTTTCCTTCACTCTTCAGAAGCTTTTTAATTTGATGTAGTTCCATTTTTTTATTTGTGCTTTTGTTTCCCTTGCCTTTGAAGTCAGAACCACAAAAAAATCACTAAGACTGATGTCAATGAGATTATCACCTATGTTTTCTTCTAGGAATTTTATGGTTTCAGGTCTTACATTCAAGGCTTTAATGTATTTTTCGTTAATTTTTGTGTATGGTGTAAGACAGTGGCCTAGTTTCATTCTTTTGCATGTAGCTGTCCAGCTTTTCCAACCCCATTTATTGAAAAGACAATCCTTTATCCATTGTATGTTCTTTGCTCTTTTGTCATAAAATTGTACATATATGTGTAGATTTATTTCTGGTTTCTCAGTTCTGCTCCATTGATTTGTGTATCTGTTTTTGTGCCAGTACAATACTGCTTTGACTACTGTAGCTTTGCAGTGTAATTTGAAATCAGGGAGTTAATACCTCCAGCTTTGTTCTTCTTTCTCAAGATTGTTTGGCTATTTGGGATCTTTCGTGGTTCCATACAAATTTTAGAATTGTTTGATCTAGTTCTGTGAAATATGCCAATGGAATTTTGATGGGGATTGCACTGAATCTGTATATTGCTTTGGGTTTTAACGATAAAGCCATACTTTGGAGATAGTGTGGGTTTAGTTCCAGACCACTGTAATAAAGTGAAAATCACAATAAGGCAAGTCACACAAATTTTTCCCAATGCATTTATTTATTTTTTTTGATGTGGACCATTTTTAAACTCTTTATTGAATTTGTTACAATATTGCTTCTGTTTTATGTTTTGGGTTTTTGTTTGTGAGGCTTGTGGGATCCTAGCTCCCTGACTAGGGATCGAACCCACATGGCCTGCATTGGAAGGCAAAGTCTTAACCACTGGACTGCCAGGGAAGTCCCCCCAATGCATTTAAAAGTTGTTTACACTACACTGTAGTCTATTAAGTGTGCAATAGCATTCTGTCTAAAAAATGTACATATCTCAATTAAAAATACTTTATTGCTGAAAAATGTTAACCATCATCTAGCCTTCAGCAATTCATAATCTTTTTGCTGGTGGAGAGTCTTGCCTCAATGTTGATGGCTGCTGACTGATCAGGGTGGTGACTGATGAAGGTTTGGGTAGCTGTAGTGATTTCTTAAAATAAGGCAACAATTAAGTTTGCCACATCAATTGACTCTTTCTTTCATGAAGGATTTCTCTGTAGCATGCAATGTTGTTTGATAACATTTCACCCACAATAGAACTTTTTTCAAAATTGGAGTCAATCCTCTCAAAGCCTATTGCTATTTTATCAACTAATTTCATGTAATATTCTAAAGCCTCTGTTGTCATTTTAACAAGCTTCACGGGATCTTCACCAGGAGTAGATTCCATCTCAAGAAACCATTTTCTTTGTTCACCCATAAGTAGTAACTCCTCATTAAGGTTTTACCATGAGACTGCAGCAATTCAGTCATATCTTTAAGCTCCACTTCTAATTCTAGTACTCTTGCTATTTCTACCACATCTGCAGTTACTTCCTCTACTGAAGTCTTGAAGCTCTCAAAGTCACCCACGAGGATTGGAATCAATTTATTCCAAACTCCTATTAATGTTGATATTTTGACCTCTTCCCATGAATCATGAATGTTCTTAAAGGCATCTAGAATGGTAAATCATTTCCAGAAGGTTTTCAATTTACTTTGCCCAGATCCATCAGAGGAATCACTATCTATGGCAGCTGTAGCCTTACAAAATGTATTTCTTAAATAATGACTTGAAAGTTGACATTACTCCTTGAGCCATGGGCTGCAGATTGAATGCTGTGTTAGCAGGCATGAAAACAACATTAATCTCATTGGACATCTTCATCAGAGTTCTTGGGTGACTAGGTACATTGTCAGTGAGCAGTAATATTTTGAAAGGAATCTTTTTTTCTGAGCAGTAGGTCTCAACAATGGGCTTAAAATATTCAGTAAACCATGCTGTAAACAGGCGTGCTGTAATCCAGGCTTTGTTCTTCCATTTATAGAGCACAGGCAGAATAGATTTAGCGTAATCCTTAAGGGCCCTAAGATTTTCAGAATGGTAAATGAGCATTGGCTTCAACTTCAATTCACCAGCTGCATTAGCTCTGTCTTTGGAGCTTTGAAGTCAGGCATTCATAGACTTCTCCTCTTTAGCTATGAAAGACCTAGATGGCATCTTCTTCCAATATAAGGCTGTTTTACCTACATTGAAAATCTGTTGTTTAGTGTAGCTACCTTTAAAATTTATCTTAGCTACATATTCTGGATAACTTGCTCAGCTTCTACACCAGCACTTGCTGCTTCACCTTGCACTTTTATGTTATGAAGACGGCTTCTTAAACCTCATGAACCAACCTCTGCTAACTTCAAATTTTCTTCTGCAGCTTCCTCACTTCTCTCAGTCTTCATAGAATTAAAGAGAAGTAGGGCCTTGCTTTAGCTTAAGGGAATTTTAGACTTTAGCTTAAGGGAATTTTGTGGCTGGTTTGATAGTCTATCCAGACCACTAAAAGTTTCTCTATATCAGCAATAAGACTGTTTTGCTTTCTTATCATTTGTGTGCTCACTGGAGTAGCACTTTAAATTTCCTTCAAGTACTTTTCCTTCACATTCACAACCTGGCTAACTGTTTGGTACAAGAGGCCTACCTTTCAGCCTATCTTGCCTTTCAACATGCCTTCCTCACTAAGCTTAATAATTTCTACCTTTTGATTTAAAGTGAGAGACATGCAATTCTTCCCATGTAGAGGACACTGTAGGGTTATTAACTGCCTGATTTCAGTATTGCTGTGTCTCAGGGAATAGGGAAGCCCTAGGAGAGGGAGAGAGATGGGGGGATGGCCAGTGAGTGGAGCAGTCAGAACACACACAACATTATTAAGTTCACCCTTTTATATGGGCACAATTTGTGGTGTCCCAAAACAATTCTAATAGTAACATCAAAGATCACTGATTGGGGCTTTCCGGGGCTTCCCTGGTGGTGCAGTGGTTGGGAGTCCACCTGCCAATGTAGGAGACGCGGGTTCGTGCCTCGGTCCGGGAAGATCCCACGTGCCGCAGAGTGGCTGGGCCCGTGAGCCATGGCCGCTGGGCCTGCGTGTCCAGAGCCTGTGCTCCACAACGCGGGGGTGGGGGGGCGCACAACAGTGATAGGCCCGCATACCGCAAAAAAAAAAAAAAGAAAGATCACAGATCACCATAACAAATATAATAATAATATTTTGAAATACTGTGAGAATTACCAAAATGTGACACAGAAACACAAAATGAGCAAATGCAGTTGGAAAAAATGGTGCTAATAGACTTGCTTGATCTAGGATTGCCAGAAACCTTCAATTTGTAAAAAAATGCAATACCTGTTAAGCACAATAAAGCAAAGCACAACAAAACAAGGAAGGTTTGCCTGTATTAATTCTTCTAATCCATGAGCACAAAATATCTTCCCACTTATTTGTGTCTTCTTCAAGTTCTTTCATCAGTGTCTTACAGTTTTCAGTGCACAGGTCTTTCACCTCCTTGGTTAAATTTATTCCTAGGTATTTTAGTCTTTTTGATGCGATTGTAAATGAGACTGTTTTCTTAATTTCTCTGATGATTCATTATTAGTGTATAGAAATGCCATACATTTCTGTATACTGATTTTGTATCCTATGCTTTTACTGATTCATTTTATAGTTCTAAGGGTTTTTTGGTGGTGTCTTTAGGGTTTTCTATATATAGTATCATGTCATCTGCAAATAGTAACTGTTTAACTTCTTTCTTTCTAATTTTGATGCCTTTTATTTCTTTACTTGCCTAATTGCTGTGGCTAAGGCTTCCAATACTTCCAATAAAAGTGGGGAGAGTGCATATCTGTGATGATAGGCTGATACACAATTTCTCCAATTATGAGGGGCATATATTTCGGTAATGTAATTCTTTGAAAGCAAAGTTATGAACATTAAGAAAACTAACACCTTATCAATTTTATATTAAATATCACTCACCTTATGCCTATGAACGGAGAGGCTATCCACTTCAATACAAGTCTTGCACACGATATTCTACATGTATATTTCTGTATATTTCTTGGGAAAAATCCACATATAAGTGGACCTGCACAATTCAAACCTGTGTTGTTCAAGGGTCAACTATATATCTACTAAGTCGAGCTGGTCTAATGTGCCATAAAAGCCTGATATTTCCTGATTGATTTTCTATCTGGATGGTCTATCCATTGATGTAAGTGGGGTATTAACTTCCCCTACTATTATTGTATTGCTTTCAATTTCTCCCTTTAGGTCTGTTAATATTTGCTTTATACATCTCAGTGATCCTATGTTGGGTGCATATACATTTATAGATGTTACATATTATTGCTGGATTAACTCCTTTATCATTATATAATGACCTTCTTTGTCTTTTATTAGCATATTTGTTCTAAAGTCTATTTTGTCTGATATGAGTATTGCTACTCCAGCTTTCTTTTCATTTCCATTTGCATGAAATATCTTTTTCTATCCTTTTACTTTCAGTCTGTGTATCCTTACATCTGAAGTTATTCTCTTGTAGGCAGCATGTAGTCGAGTTTTGTTTTTTTATCCACTCAACTACTCTATGTGTTTTGATTGGTGAATTTACATTTACAATTAAAGTAATTATTGATAGATATGTATTTATTGCCATTTTGTTAATTGTTTTCTGAGTGTTTTTGTAGTTCCTCTCTGTTTCTTTCTTCTTCTCTTTCTTTCTTCCCTTGTGTTTGGTGATTTTCTTTAGTGTTATGTTCAGATTCCTTTCTCATTATCTTTTGTGGAGTTACTTGTGGTTACTGTGAAGTTCACACATAAAATCCTATGTATATAGCAGTCTTAAATTGGTAACAGTTTTAAATTGGTAACAACTTAAATTTGAACACATTCCAAAGCTTTATCTTTTTACTCTCCCTCACCCACATTTTATACATTTGATGACACATTTTATATCTTTTTATTTTATGCATCCCTTGACTAAATATTGCAATTTTACTTAATTTTACCACTTTTGTCTTTTAACCTTCATGTTTGCTTTATAAATGATTGATCAATTATATATATTGATTATTTATTTATATATATTATATATTTACTTTTTTTTTTTTTTTTGCAGTACGTGGGCCTCTCACTGTTGTGGCCTCTCCCGTTGCGGAGCACAGGCTCCGGACGCACAGGCTCAGTGGCCATGGCTCACGGGCCCAGCCGCTCCACAGCATGTGGGATCTTCCCGGACCAGGGCACAAACCCATGTCCACTGCATCGGCAGGCGGACTCTCAACCACTGCGCCACCAGGGAAGCCCTATATTTACTTTTATTATATATTTACTTTTATTATATATTTACTTTTATTTATTACTTTTATTTATATAAAATATTTACTTTTTCCAGTGAGATTTTATTACTTTATTAATATTATATACTTACTTTTTCCAGTGAGATTTTTATTTTTATGTTTTCTTTTTTCTTCCAGTTTTATTGCAATATAATTGACATACAGCACTGTATAAGTTTGTGCACAGCATAATGATTTGACTTACATACATCATGAAATGATTACCACAGTAAGTTTAGTGAACATCCATCATCTCACATAGATACAAAATAAAAAGAAAACAATTTTTCCTTGTGATGAGAATTCATAGGATTTACTTTCTTAACAACCTTCAAACATAATAAAGCAAGTGTTAATTGTATTAATCATGTTGTACATTACATCCCTAGTACTTATTTATCTTATAACTGTAGGTTTGTACATTTTGACCACTTGCATTGTATGTTTTCTTATTATTAATTAGTGTCATTTTTTTTCAGATTAAAGAAGTCCCTTTAACATTTCTTATGGTGCCAGTTTAGTGGTGATGAACTCCTTAAGCTTTTGCTTATCTGGGAAACTCAATATCTCCTTTAATTCTGAATGATAACCTTGCTGAGTAGAGAATTCTAGATTGGAAGTTTTTCCTTTCAGCACTTTGAATATGTCATTCCACTCCCCTTTAGCCTGTAAAGTTTTTGCTGAAGAATCTGCTGATAGCCTTATGGGGTTTCCCTTGTACATAGCAAGTTGTTATCCCTTGCTGTTTTGGGGTTCTCTTTATTTTTAACTGTAACCATTTTAATTATAATGTGTCTTGATTTATGTCTCTTTGAGTTCATACCTGGATGCCTGTTTCCTCTCATAGCTTCCCAGACTAGTGAAGTTCTCAGCCACTATTTCTTCAAATAATTTTTCTGGCCCTTTCTCTCTTCTCCATCTGAGATCCCTATAAAGCAAAAGTTATTCTGCTTGATGTTGTCCCAAAGGTCCCTGAAGGTATATTCATTTTTTTAAACTCCCTTTTCATTTTTCTGCTCTGTCTGAGTGAGTTCCATTGCTTTGTCTTCCAGCTTCTACTGATTGTTCTTCTACATCATCCAGTCTGCTGTTGAGTCCCTCCAGTGTATTTTTCAGTTCACTTATAATTTCTGTGTGATACTCATATTTCCTATCTCTAAGTCCTCACTGTGTTCATCCATTCTTCTCCCAAGTTTGGTAAGCATTTTTATGACCATCACTTTGAATTTTTTATCAGCTAGATTGCTTATCTCCATTTTGTTTAGTTCTTTTTCTGAGTTTTTGTCTTATTCTTTCAATTAAAGCATATTCCTCAGTCTCCTCATTTTGCCTAATTCCCTATGTTTGTTCCTATGTATCAGGTAAATCAGCTACCTTTCCCAGTCTTAAGAAGTCACCTTATGTAGGAGATGTCCTGTGGGGCTCAGAAGTGCAATCTCACCTGGCCATCAGAGCCAGGGATTCAAGGGATGTCCCCTATGTGGGCTGCCTCTGCCCTCCTATTATGGCAGAGCCACAGCTGCAGCTGCAGTACACTGGTGGGCAGAGCTGGCCCCTGGCCCAGCAGAGGGGCCCGGCTGTGACTGCTGCTGCATGCTTTGAATCTTTCATTTTTGAGATGAAGAAACTTAAGTCAGGAGATTAGTGGCAGAGATGAACACAGGCCTTCTACGAGGTAACATCCTTTCCTCTAAATTAAGTTTCCTCTAAATAACCCCAGGGAAAATATTTCCACTGAATCAAAAGGGTGTTTTCTTTGACAAATTGAGGCACTGGGGAAAGAGGGGTGTGATTATGCAGAAGTTGAGAAGCGTAATTGAACAAATTCTTACAGAGCAAGTTTCTATGCAGAGTCTCAAATGATTTTGTAGAGTTTTGCTTAAGAGGTGACTACTTACTCTAGCATCAAGTCTATTATCCTAATGCTCTCCTGTTTTGCAGTTGTTTCCTTTTCTTCCCCATTTGAGAACTACCAGAGGTCTCAAATAATATAAAAATAACTGTGTATTTCTTGTTTGTTTGTTTTTGCGGTACGTGGGCCTCTCACTGTTGTGGCCTCTCCTGTTGCGGAGCACAGGCTCCGGACACGCAGGCTCAGCAGCCATGGCTCACGGGCCCAGCCACTCCGCGGCATGTGGGATCCTCCCGGACCGGGGCATGAACCCATGCCCCCTGCATCGGCAGGCGGACTCTCAACCACTGCGCCACCAGGGAAGCCCATAACTGTGTATTTTTAATATGTAATCAGCAAAGCACCTAGTATGCTTTAAATGAACTGAAGGCTATGATGGACGCTTAAGTTATATGCACATCACAGGATCCAGGTATCAGTCAGATCACCAGGAACCCATGTTGCATAAGTGTCATCCAAATGAGGAATAATTAAAGCACTTTGAGATGGTGGACAAACCTCAGACATCAGAATTAAGTAACTAGGGACTTCCCTGGTGGTCCAGGGGTTAAGAATCTGCCTTCCAACGCAGGGGACGCGGGTTCAATCCCTGTTCGGGGAACTAAGATCCCACATGCCGCAGGGCAACTAAGCCCGCATGCCGAAACCACAGAGCCCACGTGCCACAACTACTCTGAGCCTGTGCACTCTGGAGCCCGCGTGCGGCAAATAGAGAGAAGCCCGCATACCGCAACAAAGAGCCCATGCACCACAAGAAAATATCCCATGTGCTGCAACTAACAACCGACGCAGACAAAATAAATAAATAAATATTTTTTTAAAAAAAGAATTGAGTAACTAAAGCAAAGGAGGCAAAGTAAAAACCTCCCTACCTTATAACAAAAATAGGAATAGCCTTGAAAATAGGAGAGTCAAGGTATCAGAAACCTGTTGTTTGACACTAGCTCAGAGTTGGTAGGGAAGAGGAGTGCTTGGAGTATGGCAAAAATAATCTTTTGAAATGCTGTTTAATCCAGCTTCTGGGAAACCTGCCCCCAGTTCATGACAGAAACTGGGGGATAAGAAAGGGGGATTCTAAAATCATTCAAAGGTATAAGAGTAGCTTCAGTAAAAACAGAAAATAAGATATAAAGCTTTTAGGGAAAAAGTAAGGTAGTTGGGATCCACTAGGAAAAAAGGGTAGTAATTAAGCCCCCAGAAACAACTATCAATATGATAACTACCTATGTCTTGTTGTCTATTTAAAAATGATGAGGCTGGGCAAAATGGATTAAAGACCTAAATGTAAGGCCAGACACTATAAAACTCTTAGAGGAAAACATAGGAAGAACACTCTTTGACATAAATCACAGCAAGATACTTTTTGAGCCGCCTCCTAGAGAAATGGAAATAAAAACGAAAATAAACAAATGGGACCTAATGAAATTTAAAAGCTTTTGCACAGCAAAGGAAACCATAAGCAAGATGAAAAGACAACCCTCAGAATGGCAGAAAATATTTGCAAACGAAGCAACTAACAAAGGATTAATCTCCAAAATATACAAGCAGTTCATGCAGCTCAATATCAAAAAAGACAAACAACCCAATCAGAAAATGGGCAGAAGACCTAAATAGACATTTCTCCAAAAAAGATATACAGATTGCTAACAAACACATGAAAGAATGCTCAACATCATTAATCATTAGAGAAATGCAAATCAAAACTACCTCACACCAGTCAGAATGGCCATCACCAAAAAATCTGCAAAGAATAAATGCTGGAGAGGGTGTGGAGAAAAGGGAACCCTCTTGTACTGTTCGTGGGAATGTAAATTGATACAGCCACTATGGAGAACAGTATGGAGGTTTCTTAAAAAACTAAAAATAGAACTACCATACAACCCAGCAAACCCACTACTGGGCATATACCCTGGGACAACCATAATTCAAAGGGACTCATGTACCACAATGTTCATTGCATCACTATTTACAATAGCCAGGACCTGGAAGCAACCTAAGTGTCCATCGGCAGATGAATGGATAAGGAAGATGTGGCACATATATATACAATGGAATATTACTCAGCCATAAAAAGAAACGAAATTGAGTTATTTGTAGTGAGGTGGATGGACCTAGAGTCTGTCATACAGAGTGAAGTAAGTCAAAAAGAGAAAAACAAATACTGTATGCTAACACATATATATGGAATCTAAAAAAAGAAAAACTTGTTCTGAAGAACCTAGAGGCAGGACAGGAATAAAGACACAGACATAGAGAATGGACTTGAGGATACGGGGAGGGGGAAGGGTAAGCTGGGACGAAGTGAGAGAGTGGCATGGACATATATACACTACCAAATGTAAAATAGATAGCTAATGGGAAGCAGCTGCATAGCACAGGGAGATCAGCTCAGTGCTTTTTGACCACCTAGAGGGGTGGGATAGGGAGGGTGGGAGGGAGAAGCAAGAGGAAGGAGATATGGGTATATATGTATATGTATAGCTGATTCACTTTGTTATACAGCAGAAACTAACACACCATTGTAAAGCAATTATACCTCAATAAAGATGTTAAAAAAAAAATCCTAACTCAGCCACTGGAGTGAGCTTGACCTTTGGGACCTTGAGCAAGTCACTAAATCTTGGTGACTTGGTTTCCTCATCAGTGAAATGGGGATAATCCTAGCACCTACCTTATAAGGTTATTATAAAAATTAAATGACTCAGTACATATAAAATGCTTAGAACAGGAAAAAATTTAAAAATAAATAAATTTTTAAAAAAATAATAGAATAAAAATGATGAGGCTGGGGTCACACTAAAAAAGAAATAGCCAGAGTGTCCTCTTGATTCCTCACAAATCTTAACATTAAAAAGTACCAGAGCCCAGTCAAGGTCAGTCAAATCCATTTGTTCCTTAGGAGAGATTATACTCTATTAACAGTGAAGTCCTTTCATGCTCTAGTTTGCCTATGGAAGAGCAACTAGAGAGCAGGTTGTTCTATATGTCATACATACTGAGCCCTCCCGACCACCCTATGAACTCAACAATCTCCTGTCTTCACTAGGATCTTGCCCAAGTAAAATTCCCAATTTTGAGAATTTCACCACAAAAGCCTTTAATTTCCTTCTAATATGTCAAGTAAATATATATAATGGCATAACAGGAAACTCTTTGTAGTCTAGAAATTTTTAAATAACATCTCTAGCTCACTAAGTTTTTACAGATAAAACAAGTACAGAGATTAAAAATGATTCTTTGGAGGCTATGTGCTTATAAAACTATCTATCTATCAACATCCATATACCTGTATTTACATTTCCAGAAAAAGGAAAACTTGGCACAAAACTGTCACCAATTTACCACAAAGCAGCAAGTAGAACTCTAATCTGGCATCAAATATTCCCAGTGTCTGGAGGTTGTGATTGCTCTACCTGAAGACAACACACAACCTTGAATCGATGGCTCAGTTACAATCACAGAGCCCATCCTTTCTCTCTGGGTAAGGGAGGGGTGTGAATTTTTATTTTTCTCTCTTAATTTTGAAAAATCCAAAAATTCAGATTCATTTCTTGCCCTACTGTGGCATTCCTCATGGATCCAAGAGAACAGTAGCTGAAAGGAGAGCTAAACTCTAATTTTACTGTCAACTACAGAAAGCAAAATAAATGAACTTTAATCAACTTCACATACAATATATATCAGAACATATATATCAGAATATATCTCAAAATATATCAGAATATATCAAAAACAATAAAGGCATTTTGGTAGAAGCATACATGTACAAAAAAATTAATACAACTGGGCTTCCCTGGTGGCACAGTGGTAGAGAGTCTGCCTGCCGATGCAGGGGACACGTGTTCGTGACCCGGTCCGGGAGGATCCCACATGCCGCGGAGCGGCTGGGCCCATGAGCTATGGCGCTGAGCCTGCGCATCCGGAGCCTGTGCTCCGCAATGGGAGAGGCCACAACAGTGAGAGGCTCGCGTACCGCAAAAAAAAAAAAAAATTAATACAACTGAAGGCCAAATATTAACTCTGAATTCAAGAGCAAAGGTTTTCTCAATGTGTTCATGGATTACTTTAGTTTAATCCTGGCTAGCCCACAGTAATGTAAAAAAACTACTAATTAACCACTAGAACTAACCAAAAAATTCCTAAATAACACTAATTTCCAAAAAATTTTCTAATTCTTTGTGTTTCAATGTAAATGAATCTCTTCTATTATACCACAGTAATCTATCTATGCTTGACTGAGGGCACATTTCTTCCCAAAAGTTTGATGAACTTGAGACTATTGTATTCTAGGTATTCTCAGTACACTGGCAGCAAAAAAAAATTAAAGTTAAATTATAATCAAAGCAGAAGTTTACAAAATAATTTCAAATCATTTTATTAAATAGCGTTTCCCATTTTCTAGGGTGTTAATTAAATATAAAGAAGAGAGATAACATGCCTAAGTATTCATTTCTAATTTTTACCTGAATGTACAATTTTATTAGCAAAGGTTTGTAATTCATACTTTGGATTTGAGGATGTGGTTTACACAGAGACATACTATTGAACTCAACTTGCATCACCTAGAAAAATAATGCCTAGAGGTCACGGGACTGTAGTAATACCAAAATAATACTTAGGTTAAGGGTATAAAAAATAAATATGTCATCATATTGAAAGCTATATTAACAAAAGGAATAATAGCTTGAAGTTGTTCTTCTTTAAAAAGGTTACATTTCCCTTGGAAAGCAAGGAAAACTTCTTATTACAGAGGACAGTTAAACAGTGGGATAATTTGCATGTCAAGGTAATTTAGGCACATTCACTAGATGTGTTCAAGAAAGGTTAGATATGTTCATGGAAGGAACAAAGTAGGGTCTTTCCTGCTTAGTGCAGGTGGTTTGACTCAATAAACAAAGAGAGCCCTTACAATCTCATCTCCAAATAAATGGTGGCAGCAGGATTTGTCATGTTAAGTTGACTTTATGGAAAGTAACCCTCTTCAAATTAAAATAAGAAGGTAGATCTGGAGGAGTACAAACACAACCCCAGCTTTCTGCTCCCAAAGCAACACGCTATCTTATTCATGCTAATCTAGAAGGACCTTAAGATGTTAGTCATGTAAATGACTGCATGCTATATAATATTTATATACATTATTTTCTATACCATAATGCTTAGAAACATTACAGAAATGTGCAGATTTCATTATTCCAGTTATGATATTTCATTACAGTGATGTATCCAAATCATCACTGAGGAAGAAGGAATTCTGTACAAGAAAGTGTACATTAATTAGAACTACCTATAGATTGAAATTTGCTTGTGAAGTTCTGCTTTAATTAGAAAATTATTGGTGTCCTGAGATCAGCTTCCTATGATTAATACTGACCAATTTTAATGAGAAGCTTATTTAGAAAAAAAAAATCTACTACATTCAAATGCCATTTAAATCCATCAAGAAAAGAAAAGCTGAGTAGAATAGGCCTGCTCAATCAAGCTGTTATGTTAGACGAGATCATCCCAGATTTTCTGAGTAACCAATCTTATTTTAAATAATTCTCGAAAAGTGACTTTTCCTAAGTGTCTGGAAATGCTATAGAGCCCAAGCTACACTTTTGCCATGAAGGAATATTTGCAAATGGATATTGGATAGGAAAAATCAAACCATAGCAGCCCTGGCATCACTATGAGGTGTACACTAACAGCATATCGGTGAAAGAATGAAAACAAAATATTTATGAGACATAAAGGTATCACATAAAAACAAAGCAAACTAGAGGAATATTGGCTGAATCCCAGAAAAGATAATCCTTATGAACATGAAGGAATGCTGTAAATTGTAAGTGAATCATGGTGATGAAGTTCATTAAGAGATTCATATTACAGTCAGAGTTCTGCAAACCCTAGTCACTGGATCTTATACAGCCCGAAAGATTAAAATAAAAATAAACATGACATATCCTATCTCCTTGAAAACATTCTGTACACACAATTTTATTACACTGAAAAAAAAAAAGAAAAGATACTGGGGTCTGATTTTCCTTGAACTGTCAAAATGCAAAAGAAATGCAAAAAGTCTTTGCACAGATGTAACAAAGTACTGGATTTTTATATTTTGGCAGGTGCTCAATATGCAGCCCACATAATCACACGTTAATGACTGGAGTGTGTTAATCAGCATGCATACCTGATTCCTTCTTGCCCAGGGGGGGAAAAAGCCAACTACTGCAGAGCATGTCAATGTTTCTACTTTCTATAAAGATTTTGATAATAGCTATGTAAGTAAGAAATCTTTTCCAAAAAGTATATTTAGAAAGATGTATTAAATCAATAAAAACAATGATAAAATAATTCAAATTTCCATAAACATTGAGATATTTCCAAGTAGCATGCCAATAATCATTTTGTTTAAATAAGCCAGGTTTAGGAAAGTTTTTTTTTAAATATACATTTTTTAAGAGCAGGAATGAAACAGTGCACATAAGCAAGGTGTGCATATATAAAGGTGGTCAGTGTGTTAACACTAGACAGCATTAGTTGTCTATTTCACTACCTACACCATGCCATAAACATGGTTTTATTTTTTGGTCCAAACTGTAAGTAAATTTCTGTCATTAAGTTTCTGAGATGGGTTTAAAAACGGACAATACTGTATGCTAATATAGTTTCAAAGTTATAGAAAATGGGAAATCTCCCACAGGGCTTCCTGGAAAATGTTGTTTCATGACTCAGGGGCAAGGATGAACATTTTCACTTATTACCAGAAGTCTAGGTTTGAATTTTACTTATAGAGAATGAATATCCAAAATTCTAAAATGAGAGTAGTAGTAACTAAATTTCTCAAGAAGTCTAAACTTCCCTAGTGTATGGATTTTTTTTCCCCAGTGCTTCATAGACCCAATCAGGTAACAAAAAGATGAACATAAACCTTGCATATAGTTCGGACCGGGTGAACCAGTGGGTTTCACTATACTTTCTAAAGTAAACGTGAGGAAAATAATAAAAATAAAAAATAAATAAATTTTATTTGAGTGCTACCTACTACCTTAAATTACTAAATCTTACCAAAAACTGGGAACAATTCAAGTTTTTAAAATCTTTTAAAAGGTAACAAAATTAGAAATCTTCTAAAAGTCTGTCACAACATAAAGCATGGCTGGGAAGGATTAAATCCTCACCCAAAGTTCCTGGACTATGTTATCATGTAATGGCAACAGCTCCATTCCCAGGAATGGTACAAAGTCCACACCAGAATTTTTATGACTCAAAGCGAACTACATAGAACACTTCAAAGTTGATTAGCAACTTCATTGAACTGAAAGCAAGAAAGGCAGAGAGGAGAAATTGTTTGCAAGCAAGAAAGTATTTTTCCCAACAGTTATTTACTAAATATCTCAACATGCCTATTATTTTTTTTTAATTACAACAAGAGACTTTATTGGCATCTTTTATTTATAGTGGAATATTATTTTTTAAACTTTTCTAGAAGATAAAACTTGGGGGAATTTACGTAGGTCTCTAAAATAAGGAGTTCTGATATTCTGGGCCTGAGGGTCCAGTGTGATTATTTCTACCTAATTAGACTAGTAGTTAAAAGCCAAATGCATATAATCCCATTTTGGCTTAAAATATATATCAGTATGAGAATGCATGTAAGTGCACAGGTGCACATGCATGCAAGAGGTCCCACTTAGAATCCTGTCACTTTGGGGATCTTGTAAGAGATACTGTTGGTGTCTAGCCCACATTCCCATAACCTACCCTGGAAGTCACCTGTAAATATCTCCCTATTAGGCAAAAAGTTTCTGTCCTCACACGGGACCATTCTTGGTCCAGGAGCAAGCCTTACCCTTCCCCGTGCCCTGGTCTCATTGACTTCACTTCCTGTTCATTCTTGACTAAATTTCTGCCCACATGTATATTACATAACATATTCTCCTCACCCTCTGTGTGAATCTTGTCTTCCTCAGACTCTATGGGAACTCTTCAAAGAATAAACTCCCCAACTGTCCACTCTTCCACTTACCATCAAACTCACCTGCACTACTGCAACAGTTTTCCTAATAGGTGCCCTTGTTTGTGGTTTTATCTCTTGCAATCCATTATGTACACAGCGGCTAATATGATTTTTTAAAAACATAAATCAAATCATGGTAGTCTCTTGCTTAAAATCTTCCAATGGCTTCCTCTTTCACTTGAAGTAAAGTCGAAACACCTCACTGTAGCCTATGATACCCCATAGTATCTGTCATCTGCCTGCCTCCTAGATTTCATCTCATACCATTCTCTCCCTCACCCATTCCACTGCAGACACTCCATTGTTTCCTATTGCTCAAACACACCAACCAAGAGGTTTCTGCACTTACTATATATTCTAGCTGTGTGTCTTCCCCCAAATTTTTGTATAGTTGTCTCCCTTTCATTATTCAAATCTCAACTCAAATGTCACCTCTTCAAAAAGACCTTCCCTGGTTTGTTTAAAGTAGTCATTCTCAATAACATTTTCTTATTTAATTTTCTTTATTGTACTTACCATTGTCTAAAATTGTCTCACTCTGTGAGGGGATCATTCCTGTCTTATTCACAAGAAAGTCCCTGTGCTTAGAACTTAGTAGGTGCTACACACTCAAGTAATCGTTAGCAGATAATCATCACACACAATATTATATGCTAGCCACTAAATATTACTACAAAATGTTCTTCATGCTTGTTTACATTAAAAAGAATGGTACACTATACATTTTTTGATGAAAAAATTACGTGAATTTATTCCTGTCTAATGAATCAGTTCTAATGGGAGCAAAAACATATTTCAAATAGTGTCAAAATTCCCCTACAAAAAAGGTGCTGGTACACTGGTACCATAATGAAAATAGTAGTGGTTGTACATAGTAAGCAAGGACAGTGAATTCTTATTTACACTAACTTTTCAGCCTTCAAATGGATCTTACCAATTAACATAGCACACTAAATTTAAAATAGAACATTTTGGTGTCCATAATATAAGTAATGGTAATTAAAATCAGAGTCTAAAATTTTTTTATCTTCAATTGGTCTTGGAATGCTGATCTCTAAAATTTCTGTTCTCTAAGTTTCTATTCTCCTTTGCTTATTCCACAATGAATTTTTTCACTCGTTTTAAACTGTATAGTCTCATATTTTGTTGGAGTGCAACATCAAAATAATTAATACAAATTTTAACATCTAAAGATTTTTTTTCTAATCCAGAGGTAGGGATTAGCAGAAATTCTCTGCTTTGTCTTTACCCTGTCTTACAGAAAAGCTCCTCTGTGGTGTTGATATTTCAAAGTAAAACCCTTCCTGAACCCAGTATATAAGAAACTTCTAGTGCCTGTTTCTAACTGTTCATGAGTGAGGGCCATCACAGAAAGCAAATTACAATGGAAACTGAGTTAAGCGCTGATAAAATCTCTGTTGTTGTTTTTAGACTTTCTTTTAAATTTTATTTCTCTACGCTGATTTTATGAGGTTCAATTACAGTGCATAACAAATAGGATCCACTGAAGAAAACTAAGTTTCACTTAACTTCATAACAATTATTCCGGATTTAATATTTACTTGAATGTAGAATGAGGCAAAGTGTTTATTAAGTTTTACTCTCGTCACAGTCACCTTACTGCAACACATACACTCAATATATATAGGTTTGCAAGGCTGTCCAGAAACCTAAAATCCTTCTAGTGTTTTCCTTTGCTGTAAAGAAAAATTGGTCAGTGATATGATACTTGCGGTATAAGTCATTACAGGTCTGATGTTACACTTGTTATACATTATTGAATCTATCAAATGAAAAGGGAATTTCCAAATGCAGCTGCTATTTCCCAATTGTTAAATCCTTTTATTATACCATATAAGTACACAGCTGGGAAATACTATAGAGTGGGAGCTAAAACAAAATATTTTGGCTTCCGGACATTCAGAATACACAAAGGCTCCAGTGCAAAGTAATGTTTGATATCAGAAGACAATGAAAGTTTGAAAACATTTCCAGCAAGTATGATTTCTTTATATTAATATAACATATTTGTAAATTTAAACTATTTTAGACTACCATAAATCCCACTTGTAAATTTGGTAAGCAAATTATTAATATCTATTTTCTGACAAAATTTTAGATCATAAAACTTTGAGAATAACTCACCGAAGCAATTTTGCACTTGCCAATATACAAACTAAATTATACTAAGAAAAATAAGTAAAGAGTGCTCTAAAGAAGTAGAATTTGAACTGTATTATTTCTGCCTCAACCTGTATTTTCCAGTGTAGTTATTCTGATTTGTCCATGAGTATATTTGGCATAAAAGCTAAAATATATCTTGAACCTAACCCTTCTCCCTAGCCCATCTGCCTCCACACTAATCCAAGCCACCATCATCTCTTACCTGGATTTCTGAAATAGCTTCCCAGCAGGTCTTCCTCCTTTCACTCCATCTTCCCCACATCTATTTATATACAGTCACAGAACTATCTTTCTGAAATGTTCTTAAACCCTTCGATGGCTTTCCATTGCACTTAGTATCAAATCTCACTTCCATAATGTTATCTACAAGGTCTCGTCGGATAACTAGCCCCTACCAATCTCTCCAACCATATCTGATGCTATGTCTCACCCTCGCTCATTACACTTCAGCTACAAGAACTATCTTTCATTTTCTGAAACTCAGCTATATTTTTCTCACCTCAGATATTTCATACATGATGTTCCCTCTGCTATTTTTACTCTTTCTTCTATTTTTTGCGTGGTTAGTTCTTATCATCCTTAGGTCAAAGAGGGCATTCCTATCCATCCATTCTAAATGAGGTTTATTTCATTATGTTCTCACATGGCATTATGTTCTTTTTCTTCTTAACACATATCAAATTTTAATTATATTTTTGTGTGTGTATATTTATTTTTGTTCCCTCTCCTAGATATAAGCTCCATGAAGGCATAATCATGCATGTTTTATTTACTAGACAGCCAGTACCCAGCAGAATGCTGGGCACAGAGGAGGTGCACCATAATGATTTGTTGAAATAAAGATAAAACATAGCCCTATTATTTTGCCAAAAAGCCAGTGAGAGTGACTGAATATCTATTTCACCCATGTTATATTGGAGTTATAAAATGAACTGCTTATGTTCAATTAAGAAAACAGACTTTTATCCTTGCTTTATTATACCTTCTCTCTTCCCCCTATGCAAGGAAAACAAATCTTCCAGGGGGTCTAACTGCATAATGATGATCCCCTCTCAACCTAAAGTTAGTCTAGAACAGTATAGTCTAGTCCAATCCCCTATTTCTCAGCTACTGCTTCCGAGTACTAATTGTGCCTGCAGAATCATCTGAAAAAGAAAAATGTCTGCCTCCATAAATTATAAAATTAAATCTTTGAATTGTTTCTGAAACATTAAGCATAGAGCAAGAATTTTAAAATGCTATTAGAGTAAAGGCATTTTTAAATATTACCTTAGTTTTTATTAAGGAACAAATCTTTTCCCCATTCCCCACTTAAAATACTTATCATTAATTTAGCCAAAAGTTAAGACATGTAAAACAGGGTTTAAAATTCCTAATCTAATAAAATATGTTAAGATTTTGGTCAGTTTTAAATGTTAAAAAAGTTAATATTTTTGCTTTAAACTAGATAAGTAATGTCACTTATTATGGTACCTATTTTGATGGTTACAGGTAGAATTTAACATGGGAAAGCTGGCTAATACACTGCATGTATTGGACATTGTTTTTTCTACCTTTAGGGCAAACTCCTGCAGTTTGATTGAATGATACTCAGGAGCTCTGCATGTCCTTTTGAAATTAATATATACGCACATAAGTGAGAAAAGCTTTATTATAAATCAAGAATTACTGTTAAAAATGATAAATACCTGCATTTCCTCACTGAAAATGTATTCACTATATGACCTCATTCACATAGATATGTTTGCTTATTATAATTTTTCAATATTAATACACAGCCGCACTTTACTGGATCATACTACCTATTTTGTGGTATTATCAAGGTCACCACCTTAAATAGAGAGAATCAGAGAATAAAATAACCAAATCTCCCCCGAAATTAAATTAAATATCTTTTGGCAAGTCAACCTAATAATGGACAAAAACAAAACCACAAACGATTTTCCAATTTTTCTCACTAACTAGTATTAATATATTAATAATATACAAGGTGGTCATTTTCAGCGCCTGAACACAAATAACTCTAATGATACGGATTCTGAGCTTTCTCTAAAACACTTATTTGTAATGAGCCCATAATAACAGACATACTTGGTGACAGTGGCCAGATTTTAAAAGCTCACCATTCTTTGCTGAGACGACAGAACACTGTCCCAGTCAGCATCCTGTTGAATGGTATTGACAAGTGTTGGTAGCTCCTCAGAGTGAGGTTTGTTGTGCATTATGGGGTGCAGAGGCAGATGGGAGGCCACATGTTGATCACTGCCCTCTTCTTTTTCCCTTGAGGTCAAATCTTGGGTCATTGCTTCCTCTCCATCAGCTGCACTGGCAAATGGAGAGGCGGCTTGCTTGGAAGACATTCTTCTGCAGAATAAGGAAACAGCATGGATTTTTAAAAGGGCTGTCAATGACAAAAGAATAAACCATCCCTTACATGTGACTAATTCAGGAAAAAAGGAAAGTTCTCTAACTTCAGAAATGTTTATGATCTACTCTAAACCACTGAAAAAGAACTCTTAGCTTATCTGTTCCACTTTCCCTCTTTCCTTTTAACTCAAGCAAACTTCTTCCCAGTAATTGCTGCACATTTTCTTTCTTACCAATCCACAAATGAAATTTTTATGGAATAAGTTTTCATAATGTATAGTATATGTATGTGTGTATTTTTCCTCCCAGTTCTCCCAACTAGATTATTGAGAGTAATTCAGTTGATGGCTAGCAATGAAAAAAAATGAATGAATGAACAGCAAATGAGCCAGTTTGGAGGATAAGTTGAAATTACAAATATCCAAATTTCTCTTATGCTTTATGTAGGAACAAAGGAAGTCTATGTAAGAAAATATAATCAGGAGAGTAAGCAATCTATGATAAAAATCCTAAACAAACTTGGTCCTGACTTCTTAGTTTATACCTTGTATTATGAGTACTAGGCCTAACACTGATTAGTGTCAATCTGATCTTTTTCTAAAGACCTTCAAGCTGTGTCAATTGCTACAAGTAAACTTTTAAGTGACATACTGATTAAGTAGCTGACAATGCTAGATTAGTTTTAAGGCAATTTTGTGACATTTTAATTGAGTATATGAAATAACTATGCTTCTATTTTATATTAGAAAGTACATATAAGATTCAAAGCATTTACTATGAAGAGTAAAATGCCTACTATTCATAATCTTAAAACTCCAAAAACAATTACTGCACATTCTATGTATCCACAAGTAAACATCAACTACACTCAGCACAGTGAAGACAAGGTCTTCATTCTATGCTTTCATATACAATCAGAAAATCATGATTGTTAGACAGAATTTCAAAACTTTTAGAATATCACTTTATCGAAATGATTTTCTTAGAAAAGTGTTTAGAAATAAAATCACCAGAAGTTTATAACTTAAAAGAAGAGGCAATTAGGTATATTTTCTAAAACTTTACATTGTTTTTGATTTATAGTACAGTTAGCTCTAAAATTGCTGTGTAACGAAAGGAATAAAATCCCCACCTTAATTGCTCTTTAACATTAATTGATTTCATACTATTTTTTTAAAATGCACAAATCAGTTAACATAGGAAACCACATGAGCATTTTTCAAATTAGCAAATCATTAACTTGCTAGTACTGTTTCTACAGACAAATAAATACTGATTAAAGGGTCTAGAAATCTGAGATTAACAGTTAAATTTACAAATCTGTCACATGCTTTCATGAATATTGCAGTGAAGGAAATATCAAGTGCAAAGAAAAATAATTAAGTTAATTCCAATTTAAACAGTAGTTTTTATGTAGCAGCCCATGTTTCACATAGGATTTAACAGCTAATGCTAAATTTCTCACAATTAATGAGGGGGCTCAGATTTAGTATCCTACAGTGAAAAAAATTAATGTAAGATCAGCTAATCTAATTATGCACAGTTCTAAATAAAAGTATTACGGGCTTTTGAAGTGCTTTGAAACACATTAAAATGCTGATACCTACTTATAATAATCATTCTACAAATAATAAAAATTTAATCTACTAGATTTGATACTAGAAAATAATATGGAGGAAAAAAAGTACAGAAGTATGTCTATGTTTTCTTTGAGGAGAAAGAAAAATGTTCTAATGAGTACTTTATCAAAGAATTAGATAAGTATATCCTTGACTAATTTCTATCAATAATGACAAATGGAGAAATGCATATAAACTTACAGAAAATGATACCAAATGATGTTTCTTGTAATACAGGAATCATCTAGAACTTACTTCATTAGCCTCATAAATACTATAGTAAAACCAGGCAAATTATAACTCTTTTGCAAATTTATCAAGAGCTTGCCATTAACAAGAAGAGTGTTTTCATAGTTCAGATAATAACAGTACCAATAATGTAATCATTCACATTAAAGACAAAAGAATGAATTTACTGCTGCTTTTTAAAACAGCTAAATACAATTGAAAGTCATAATCCAAAACTCAGAGTGACTTTAGTTCCCCAACAAACGTCCTCTTATTATAAAGTGACTTGGCTCCTTCCAATAGCAATATCTGTGATTGTTGGTTTAGTATAAATTAATCACAACACAAAACCCAAAATGAAAAGTCTCTTAAGAATAATTTCAACTATAAACTGCACCAATGAACAATAGTGCACAATCCTAATTAAACACAACCATGCAGCTGTAAAAATAGACTAAAGCTGTCCAAAGCTATGGGTTGAGTTTAAAGGCTGGTTTGTTAGAGTGTTTTCTTAAGGAAGGCTGGGCCCTCTGTCTTAATCAGCCAATAAATTACTTCCTGCAATTACATTAAATAGAAAATTATTTTCAAATGGGGAGTGTTAATTGAAAATCAAAATTCAGAGGGAAGTTTAGAAATTACACACTGAATACAATTAGTGAGGAAAGGCTTCACCTCTACTTCATCAACAGTCTTCTGGTGATTCCTCCAGTGACCATTCAGGAAAGCTACCAATTTATAACATCACACACTTTGTCTTTTATTTTGCACCTACAAATACAAATGTGTATCAAGGTTTCAAATAAAAGATAGGCTGCCAAAAAAAAGCAATATTAAATCTGACTGTTCATCCTCAGTTCACATCATCATTAAGGGACAAGAAGAGGGGAAAGGTAAGACAATAATACTTAAAAACCAAGGAAGGCATACTCAACTTCAAAATCCCTCCCTTTAGCAAAGGAATTAACATTTTTTTGTTCCAAGAATACTTTTCCATATCATATTTAATTTAATTTCTTGTGTTTCCTTTAGTTCTCAATATGTTGTTAGCAGAAAAAAAGGTGACTCTTTTTCTTTTAGCTAGGTATTGCCCCCCTGTAGACATTTCCTTTTGATAAAATTGTTGGGCTTCTTTCAGGTTTGTTTTTTATTGATGGTTTTGTTGTAGTTTTTTGTTTCGGATGGTGATTTTCTTGCATTTTTTTTTTCTTTTTTTTTTTGCGGTACGCAGGCCTCTCACTGTTGTGGCCTCTCCCGTTGCGGAGCACAGGCTCCAGACGCGCAGGCTCGGCGGCCATGCCTCACGGGCCTAGCCGCTCCGCGGCATGTGGGATCTTCCCGGACCGGGGCACGAACCCGTGTTCCCTGCATCAGCAGGCAGACTCTCAACCACTGCGCCACCAGGGAAGCCCTGTTGCATTTTTAAAAGGAAAATGTGCACAAATTCTTTTCAATGCAGTTTTAAGTGTCTTGGATTTACTGATTATTAGGTTCAATTTACTGATTATTTTTTGCAAAATTATTTGTTATAGAATCCTTCAATTTACTGATTACATCCTCATTCATTTCACTACTTCTTTACTTTAGCTTTCCCTTTTACTAGACCAACTAAACTGTATTCTAGAAGTTGCAAAGATACTTGACTTTTGGTAATACCTTTACCTAGCATGGTAGTCATTGCACCATGGCTACTCTCCTACAAAAACTCATAAATCAAATATACACTAGCTTTAATGATTTAAAATATCACATGGGATGCTTACTTTTATTTTTAATCCTCATGTTAGTAATTTTTCATTACAAAAACTTTCACTCCCAGTGTATTAGAACAGTATCTTACTTTAGCTGCTGCCATATACAACTAATAAGCAAAAGAATTAAAATCCTTGTGAAAACGGTCAATTTCTATGTGACTTAACTTTGTTTTATTTTTGCACTATTATAACTTAAAAATCATTCAAATGAATTGTTTTTTTAATTTGTATTAAAAAAAAAATCTCCCTAGTTATACCCCTTGAAAACAGGGGTTTATAATGGAAGTGCTGACACAACCCTAACTAAAGCAGCGCAAATGTTGCCGCTATAATACACAAAATCAAGTTCTATTATTCTAAACTATCCTCGCTCATGGGATTTTTCTTTACTGTGCTCCCAGCCAAACTGCTGAAGCATGAAAAATTTAAATGCAATCAAATGCGCCCAATTCTACTTTACCAGAACAAGTGTCTACAGTGGTACAATCTTAAAAGGAGATGCAACAGATTTGTTTGGTGTTTTTTTTAACTGTTTATTTATAATACAGTGCATTGGAGATAAAATAAAAGAGGAAATTACACTCACATGGTACCAGTGTATTGACTACACAGAGTACATTATAATCAGAGAGAAAAACTACATTGTCAACTTATCACATTGGTTAAACAAGATGGTTTTCTGGGGCATAGCTATTATCAAGTAAAACCTCCAAAGAGAATAACATATCTTTGGACACATAAAACTAAATTCCCATCATGTGTTCCCGAGTTTGAAATGTCTCTGCCCAGCAGATCAAGTGAATTCCCAGGATGCCAGCCGTTGGGAAGAACTTCAGGGCTTAGGACTTTTGAAAATGAGATTGTAGGAGATAAAGTCTCCAGTAAGTGATAAAGTTTTCTAGGAAGCCAGTAGTAGTACCTCTAGGAAGATTATAATTATTTTACTCCAGAACCCCAGTATAAAAGCTGAATGTTTAGACCATTACCAACCTACGCAGACGGTAAATTTCCTTTATGTTCTTTAACAAGAAATCAAGATTAGCTGGTCCAAGACTTGATAAAATGATGAGGACTGGATATCTACACATTAAGTCCTCTATCTCAGAAAAACCTTATTTTCTAGAACTTTAAATCTTTCTTATTTTTTTTTAAATCTTTCTTATTTGATGGTGTTATTTAAAAAAGAAAAAACAGTTATTTTTATGTCTAAAAGTTAGGATTTTTTAAAACAACTTTCTCATAAGGCATAGTCACTTGAAATTAATTTTTTTTTCTTTACCATTGCTTGGAAGGAATTCACCTCAAAACTATCATTTGGGACTGACATGATTATCCAAAGGAGCCACTGAATTTATTACAACAATATTTTTAACCTGTTTTTTCAAATGTTTTCATTACTTCTGAGATTATTATCAAATGGCATTCACTTTTTACGTGTGCTACATTTACTCAAAAGAAGCCCTGTTTTTAACATAAAGCAACATTTTAATAGTTGGTTTACTTAAAGAAAAAATTAAAATTTCAGGCCAACATTCACATTTCTTTTTGCAACTCAGCCCCAGGCTACCAAGGTAGACATTTCAGTCAGGTAGTTCACTGTTAATTTAATGTTGCAATTGATCTGATACTGAGAAATAAACAAATAATTTTCCAAAAATATAACACAGTGCCTCTCATTTTAAGGAGCATGAGTAACATATATGTTCAGCTGCCAAAATGCACAATATCCAGGAACCCCTACAAAGGACGCCAGGCCACCCAGCCTAGGGTAAAGAATGATTTTAAAACCCTCTTCCTGTACCTCTAATTCCCACGTTTAAGTATTGGGGGGAGGGTGGACAGGCAGGGGGAGGGACCCTTATTTCAGACATTAAAATGAAGATAACCCTTTTAAAACTTTTCCTGCTTCATTCAGGTAAAGCCTGAGGGTTGTTATTGATTCTTGTACTGTTTTATCCAGCGCTACCGCCTGTCCCTCACTCCACCTCCAATCTTCCCTAGGCTTCTGCCAGGTTTTTCTCTCTCTTCTATCTCTTTAATAAGCAAACAAGAAAATTCCATGAAAAAGAAGCTTATAAGCTTTCAGAGTTACCTTGGAGAGTTATAAACCTATCTTTTAAAGTCTGTAGTGGCTCTTTCAGAGTATATATGGTAACATATACAGACAATATCTGTTAGAAGAAAACTCATTGATTTGAGTTAGTTGTCAAATCAGTAGTGATGAGGGAAATGAAATACACTGGAGCCCTTGAAGTATGTCTAAGAAAGGGCTTAAATTAATGGATTTTGACTTATTTAAGGCTTCTAATTTTTCACACCAAAGTTCCAAAACTGTATTCAAAGGCCTTCTGAGGTTCTTACAAAACAGGGACTACCTGGAACAGATTCTTCTCAAGTCATCAAAAGTTTGTGTTTCTAGAGTTTATATTTAGCTGACAATATTGCTGTCACTTTATATAGCTTAAGACTGTTCTTTGGACTAGAGCTCATATGTCTTGGAATGCTTTGACTCATGAATTGTTTCTCCTGATAATGTTACATCACGTAACCATCTCTGTCTAATTGGTTAGTATCTGCTGGAGGAGGCAGGCAACCAGCCTAATGACTGGCCTGCCTGACTGACTGCCTATGGAAAACCTATAATTATTACATGTGTCTCTGAGTATCCAGTTTCTTCCTGGGATCAAAACAACTTGCCTTCATGTCACCTCTATCTATACTTTTTGCTTGATAGCAACAATACTGAATTTTTCCCAAAGCTTATCTACCAGTAACTTGTTGAGATCTTTGCTTTGGAAAGCCAGGCCCAGAATATATAAATAAAACCAGTCACCCAACAATAAGAGCAAAACCAAACAATGGCTACTATAAATACACACTAACTAAGAGGATTTTAATCAAGCACAATGACTTTATAACTCAAATGAAAGACTTCTATGCGGCTTGAGTGAAAGAAAGCTGTCTAAAATAATAGCAGAATGAATTTATTGATATACATTCACTCTGAATCTCCTCTTCACATGAAATGAGAACCATAATTTTTAAAGTGAATACCAAACATGTCTTTGTCAGCTTAAAACCAATCCACAAATATGGAAGCCCAATATGGATATCGTATCCAATTATCAATAAATATTATAAGCCAGGACAATAACTTCTCAGAGAGAAAGGGTAGGTAGGAAGCTGTCACTATACTTTTCCATTCTCATCTCTATTTCCACTTTTTAATATTGCCAGAAAAAAGAGAAAAATGAAAATTTATACTATATGAATAGTTTCAAAAAATGAAAGCTCACACATCGTGCCAGTGAGCAAAATTATATAAAGAAGCTAATCTCTGAGGTTCTCCTTTAGCTAAATAAAGCGAGCCAGCAATTTCTCTCTTTCATGTAATGAAATAAGGTATAAATTTCAGGTTCTTATCAAATAAGAGGAGGAGGACCAGGAAGAAGAGGAATGGGGAGGGGAACAGGAGAGGGTGGGGAAGGAGAGGAGAAGGGGGAGGGACGAAGGGGAAAGGGAAGAGAGAAACAGCCGTGGCTTTGCAGTTCATTTTCAGTTTGTCTACTTAATGAAAACCTCATTGTACAACCCTGAAAACCATTTCCAGCAGGCAAAGTATTTCTGATTCAGCAGAGGTTACACAAGCATCAAAGCAGTTAAATATAGGTGCCAAGCCACATTGCCAGGAGCTCTTAGTACTGTGAGTTAGTGTTACCTGACGACAGCTTAGTGAATATAAAATTACTTGTTTCTCCAAATGAAGACAATCAAATTGCCACCTTCCATTGTAATAATGCACAACTAGTGATCAGCAAAGTGCAAACATAATTACCATGAAGAAAACAAAAAATCAAATCTCTCTACAGAGTAAACACATCTATCTGGCTTCCCCCAAAAA
Source organism: Grampus griseus (assembly GCF_964374135.1). Taxonomy (NCBI): domain Eukaryota; kingdom Metazoa; phylum Chordata; class Mammalia; order Artiodactyla; family Delphinidae; genus Grampus; species Grampus griseus. Next base: position 71,370,649 of record NC_139002.1, read on the forward strand.
GGAGTGCATTTCAATGCTGAATGCTGTGATGCAATCTTTGTTATTTAACAAGACTTATTAGTCTTACAGTAAATTAAAATGGAAAACAACAAGAAAGGCCAATTAACAAAAAGTGAATACAAATACCAATAAGAGTACTACAACTTTCCAGACAGAGTATAAGGCCTACAAATTGTATCACTGCCATTTGACCTGATAATGTTAAGTGTATGTCAGCAGCACCACCATTATAAAAACTACGCTTTCAGAGACTTCTTTCTAGCTTAGAAACCTTTCAGCAGGTCGAAAAAGACAGGTATTATCCAAGCTCAAAAGCTTTTATCTTAACTTTTCCTTAAAAGAAAAAAGTTATGCCTTATTGTGTTCTAAAGTGACCTGGATTTTTGAGGTTGAAAATTCACCTCACAAAATTGATTTATTATCTCTATCCAAGTTTAGAAAAATAACCAAGCATAGGCTACATGTCCACAGCTTTTATTACTGAGACACTCAGCATCTGGAATTCCTATCCAAATGTGGTGGCCAGGCTGGGCCGCTATGAAAGTGATTTCAGTAACCCATAGCTGGGTTAGTATTAAAGACCTAAAAATTTGACATGGTTTTCCCATACGCTGAAGATTTATAAGTAATCTATATAAATATAGATGTTGCTCCAATCAAACTGCTTTCTTAAAAGCTCTCTTACTAAAGTGATTTTCTATCTATATAACTCAAAATTTAAAACACTCAGATTTACATCATACCTTCCAATACGGCAAAAACTATCTTTCCCATTTCAAAACACTCCTAACATAGGGGTTTTCTTCTTTCACCAATAATGTCTTCCTTTTCATTAAAATACGCTCAACATTGCTAATTATTAGAAAAATGCATATCAAAACTACAACGAGGTATCACCTCACACTGGTCAGAATGGTCATCATCAAAACGTCTACAGATAATAAATGCTGGAGTGGGTGTGGAGAAAACAGAACCCTCCTACACTGTTGGTAGAAATGTAAATTGGTGCAGCCACTATGCAGAACAGGATGGAGTTTCCTTAAAAGAGTAAAAATAGAGCTACCATATGATGCAGCAATCCCACTCCTGGGCATATATCCAGAAAAGACAAAGACTCTAATTCAAAAAGATACACGCACCCCAATGTTCACTGCAGTACTATTTATAATAGCCAAGACATGAAAGCAACCTAAATGTCCATCAACAGATGAATGGCTAAAGAAGATTTGGTACATATATACAATGGAATATTACTCAGCCATAGAAAAGAATGGAATAATGCCATTTGCAGCAACATGGATGGACTTGGAGATTATCATACTAAGTGAAGTAAGTCAGACAGAGAAAGAAAAATATCATATAATATCACTTATATGTCAAATCTTAAAAAATGATACAAATGAACTTATTTACAAAGCAGAAATATATATTTCAATTAAAAAATTTAAAAAATAATGTACCCCTTTTTATGAGAAAGGTATCTTACAGATAATACCTGATATTCCATTTTTACCTGATATCTCTATTCTAAATAATTTCATTTAGAATCCTCTAACTCAAAAATGGACCAGTTGGGGCTTCCCTGGTGGCGCAGTGGTTGAGAGTCCGCCTGCCGATGCAGAGGACACGGTTTCGTGCCCCAGTCTGGGAAGATCCCACATGCCGCGGAGCGGCTGGGCCCATGAGCCATGGCTGCTGAGCCTGCACGTCCGGAGGCTGTGCTCCGCAACGGGAGAGGCCACAACAGTGAGAGGCCCGCGTACCACAAAAAAAAAAAAAAAAAAGGACCAGTTGAAGGAGAAGGGGTAGCACAGCAAAGAATGAAAGTGCAATGAATTAGGGACCATCAACAACATAAGATTCCCTGAGCTTGAATATCAGCATTTAAAATCAGACATTTGCAATCAGATAGATCATTCCTTTGAAGGATGCTTTCATCCTTTATAAATCTGAAATGGCCAGTCTTACATTGCATTCCTATTCCACCATTCCTCCATTTTATTAGGAAAGAGTGGAGGAAAGGGAGAGATGAAGGTACTGGGTTGACTTTGTGGCAAAATCAAAAGCAGAATAAGGACAGGAGAAACAGGAGAAAGGGAAAGTCTAAAGTCTAGTGCACGTTTTATTGTGATTTGAAATAAATTTCATATCATTAAGAGAAGTCTGCATGTGAGGAATAAGATAGTTTTAAAGGAAAGATCTTTTTCCTTCACCTTGCCAAAAAAGTTTTTTCCCTGAAGGACCTTACTTATAAGCTTAACACAATAAAAACCTCCCTACAAGGGTGGGGGGCTGGTGATGGTGGTGGCAAACAGTATTTTTTTAACTTCAATGATGAGTAATTTAATATGTTCCTAAAATTATGATCCTACAGAACATTCCTTACAATATAGTAATAATAAAAAGTGTCCACAAAAAGAGAAAAGGAAACCTATTGTCAGAAAATGTCTTCCAGACCCAGGGAGATAAATGCTTGTGTAAATATTATCAAAAGCTTATGGCAAGTGGAAGAACAACAGAAAACATTCATAGATTTTGGGTTTTTTTTTTTAAGTTTATTCTATATGTTCCATGAAGATAGGGATTATGTCTGTCTTGTTCATTACTGGGTCCCCAGTGAGCAGCATACTGTACAACACATCGTAGATAATTGATAATGTTGGGGAAAAAAGAGTGAAGAAAAATTAGGGAGGGAGAGATGAGCAAATAGCTTATTTTTTTAAAATTAAGGTGAATAGATAATCATAGAAAATGCCACTCACATGTTAATGCTGCCAACCTAAACATTATTCTTTCTCTATATTCTTTTTACCAAAATCTCATTCCTTAACATCTAAATCATTATTTTTATATCTAGATCCCCAACAATGAGCTCTCTTTCACCTCCCTGAAACACAACAGCCCTCAAATGACTGCTAGAAAAGTACATCAAGATTATACCAAGATATACTTTGCTATGTCATACTCAACAAAACAAAATTGGATTCATCATTTTCCTCAACACCCTCCCTCATCCATTCACACCCAGAGGAGTATCATGCCCAGCATGATCCAAGTTCAAAACATGAACCCTACATCCATCTCCTCTTTTTTATCCTTGCTCCTCATTGCCAGCCTGTCATTAAGCTCCATCAACACTTTCTTAATAATGTTTTCACGCTCACATCTTCTTACCACACTCATAATCACCTTAGTACAGGGCTTTATTACACTTCATACCTAGACTCTTGCAACAGACTATAAACTGATTTCCCTAATTTCAGCATCTCCAGCTCAAAATCAATCTTACTGCCACTCCTATTATCAGGCCACTCTCTTGCTCGAGAAAAATCAGTGGCTCTCCCCTGATGACAGAAAAAGTCCAAACTCCTGACTATGGCATTCAAGGCCCTCCATCCAGATCCAATCAATCTTTCTAAACTTATCTTCTAGTAGACTACACTTTAACCTTCTACTCCACTAGACTGATATACTCGGACTTCACTTATTGCTGCCCCCCAGACTTTGCTCTGCTGTCTCTCCCTATTTCCCTCGCCTTCCTTTCTTATCACTAGGAAACCAACTGAGCCTATTCCAGGTAACTAGGTCCACCCTTCTAATCACTTCTCTGAAATTTTATTAAGTGCTCTGAAATTTTATTTTTTATATAACTCATTCAACACAACGCATACTATCTTACACAATCTTTTTAAAATATATGCTATAATTATATGTTTATATGTAATCCCAACCAGATTACAAACTTTTCAAGGGCAAGAATAAAATACTAGGCTTCTCTGTATTCCCACAGCACCTAGTACAATATTTTGCACAAAGAAAACACTCAATAAATATTTGCCTAATTACTTAAATTTTATTAAATGAATAGGCAGAATTAAAATTAGGATATTATACTTAACCAGAGGATTTAAAGTAAAACTTCTAGATCTCTGTGCATAACTTGGTTTTTCAGGGCTGTCTCCTCTTCCCCCACCCTCTGGCCAATTAAATTCAGTTCATACTTTAAATGTTTTACATATTATGGAAAAAAACAAAAACAACAAATCATCAATCTATGTTGTTAGAAACATTCAAAAGATGGATAGATGGACAGACAGACAAACAGCTATGGATGGATGGATAGATGTTGGAGAGATGGTTGAAAAGATACAGAAATAGTATTTGCTAGACGTTTAGAAAGTACCAATCCCTATGCTGAGCACTGCTACATGTATTATCTCACTTAGTTCTCAAAACAATTATAGGAGTTAGATAATGTACATTATCCCTCTTTTACAGAAAAGGAAATCAAGGCACAAAATTTTGTATTTAAAAAAAATATTAAGACTTGCCTACGGTCATATCTAATTAATAAAGAAGGCAAAATTTGAACTCAGATGGTCTAACTCCAGGGCAGATGCTATTACAATTAAAGGTAACTGATAGTAAATCTAAATTAAATGAATTAACTATTTTCAATTATCATCTGAATTTTTCTTTATTAGTTCATATACTTCCTATAGAATTTTATTTTTAATATTCCGGTTGGATATACTAGATACTCATTTAATCCAAACATCAAAGAATTTTCTGTCTTCATTTTTCCCTTTTTCCTTCCTTTCTACTTCTAGGATTTGAGGTATTTAATTACTGGTTAACAACTATAAAAGGAGAGGGGGAAGCAGAAAGGAGAACAGGTGACCTTCTAACCAATCCATTTGACTCTCTGACAGTTTGACAACAAAATTGGTTACAGAAGTAGTTAAATCTATTGGCACATAAGTCTTAAAGGTTCACTGTAGTTTTCATACAGTAAATTTTTTGGTCATTAACTATCCATGCTTGCCCTGGCATGCTTTTTCTGGGTAGCCTAGATGATCAGCAGTTAACTATATTCTTATACAGACAATCGTGACATAAAACAAGGATGTCACTTCCCATTCATTTCAAAGTCCAGAGAGGTATGAGATCCAATTTCTACCTTACAGCTCTTATCAGAAAAGCCATGCCAGAAGCATCATATACAACCGGAGCTGTTTCACTACAAAAGTAGGTGTTGAGGACAGCCTTGAGGGAAAATGAGATGAAGTACTTGAGCAGTATATATTTAACACACCACCCATCTAGAATTCATTTCAGGGAATGCAGAGTTAATTTAAATATCCTCTTAAAATCTGACAACCATATAACATTACATACACCCTAACTTCTGGGAGAAAAAACAGAAAAAGTCCATACCCAAGGGCATTCATTTTTATAAATTGTAATTCTCTGTGAAAGTTGAAGAAAGGTTTTCACTACCAACTGAAATTTCCACATTTTTTATATACACCAAACAGTCAAGATTCACAAATAAAGTGCTGCTATCTTGTATTTTTCCCTCATTACCTCCAACACCCCTCCCCATTCCTTACAGCTATTTGCTTGAAGTTTCTCACTTGCATTTGCTGGTAACATATTATCATAAACAGCTCCAGGAGATGAGAATCCAATTGTTTCCATGAATCATTGCACAGAATTGTTTGAGTTATCATTATAGAAGACAAGTATGACTACCCACTGTCTTGCACACCAAGGGATTCTTTACTAAGTACCTATATGCACACCTATCAAGCCACAGAAGTTCTAGTTTTCCTAAGCTTAGTTATGGTGGAAAAAATCCACATTATTTATCCAGCTTTGTTTTTTCTTCTCATATAAGCACCGCCTCACAATTTCCCAAAATAGAAACACTTTTACATGTCTCATCTATTAATTTTTTAATTTCTTCAAAAGTAAATCTTTTATTTGCATCCATGGTGCCTAGAACTGGAAAACTGCTACCAGTCTTAACATAATCTGCTGTCAGAAGGAAAAGTGTGGATTTGTAAAAAAGTTTAGAGCAGGGATTTAAATCCCAGACCTCTCATTTACTAGATCTGTGAACTTGACAAGTTACTTAACTCTCTGAGAGTCCCTGTCCCCATATGTAAAATTAGAGACAACACATCTTCCTGAAGATTAAATTAATATATTACAAGTACTACTTAGCATTTGGTAGGTATTAAATCAACAGTAACTTCCTTTAAATAAAAGTGCACAGAAAAATAGTTTGACTCAAACAAAAATTCTTAAAGAAAGAGATTCTGAATTTTTACAAATCACAGTAAATAAAATTTCCATGGAATACTTTTCCAGTGGCAATATACCCATGACCCAAAGCTAAGTGGGCCAGAGACTAGGACTATGTCAACAGGGTAAAATACATAGAAAACTATTTCCCAAAAGGGGTAGGCATGAGAGTGAATCACTCACATAGAAGAAACCAAGCATACAACATCTGCTGCTGAGAACTGTATTTGTGAGGATAACAGAGTCCTGGACTCTAGGTACCCATTCAGACCGTCTGCTATTAACTTTTTTCCTTGATTTTCAACCAAAGCAGCCCCAACTTTTCAAGATTGTACCCCTTTTCTCAGAATTAATTTTTAAACAGAAGCAGCATTTCGGTATACTTTAATTTGACAATAAACAAAAAGTCTAAAATACTCTATCCTATGAAATGCACCAATACCTTTCAAAGCTTGCTTATTTGCTTTTCTATTTGAGAAATAGATGGATCAGTAATCCCTGGTCCCAAACTTTAAATGTTTAAAAGTGTTTCTTGTTTCACTCCATTTCGCATTTCTAAATCAGGTCTAAAATCAAGTTCCTACTAGTGTGCTACCCCAGCACATCCTCACGAGCTAAGAAAACAGCTTACCTTAAAGTTCCCCTCTCATCACAATTTACTTTAGAAAATCAACTTGAGGGGTCACAGATATGCTAGCCTGACTGTTTGGCATTTTAGTGAATTCATTACCACAAAATAGGTATTCTTAACTGTACCACAGCTCAAAAAGATGACAGGCACTAGTCTACTCCACATGCAGCTTAAGAGCACTATTTGCACTATTTGAAGCTGAAAGTTCCAACATCAAGATAAACTTGCCTAAGGACCAAACTCACAAACAGTTAGGTTTCTAGGACACCTGGATAAAGAAAGAAACAAATGAATGTTTTGAACCTTGCCAGGCATGATGGGGAACAAACACAGGAGTGTGTGTTACTCAGAAAAATGCAGAAGAAATATATGACAGAATAAAAAAGAGTAAATTGAAAAGCATTAATAAA